>NC_039368.1:41242220-41500432 GCF_003573695.1 Papaver somniferum
CCACCAATATTCGGCAGATAATTATCAAATCTTTCTCCCGAATACTGTCGATGTTCTTGAGAAATGAAGAACACGACTACATTCGGAAGTAAATAAGCATGAATATCGCCCGAATCTGGATAAATAACCGAAAACCCTAGAATTTTTTTTTCTCGATTCGACGAATTAAAGCGAAATAAACCCCAAAAATGATAGATTCTTACCTAATTGGGGCCATTTGAAGTTGACGAAGTGTTTGACTATCGGAATCGCCACCACCGACTACATTGCCGGGTACGCGTTCTTCGCGTTCTTATACAGTTGAAATGAGTAGAATTTTTTGATTTGGTTTTTATACAGTTTTACCAGAAGGGCATTTATGTAACTTCAATATCATATAGGGTACCCCTTAACTAGAGTCTTTGGCTGGGTATAAATTGATGGCCCCTAAATCCTTTCGGGTGGCCCCTAAAAACGCGAGGTACTTTACGCCCATTGGTCAAGAAGATTGCGGATCAATGTTAGTTGGATTTGCAAGCATGATATTTAGATGATGACATAATTATTGAGATACTCTGATGGTTTTCATGGCGTTGAGGGGTTAAATTATTGGGTAGGTCGGTGAGCCTTGATCATGGTTACTGTAGTGATTTAGTCAAGGGTAGAGTTTTCAACACCGAGGAGTTAATGGATGCAATGAAGAAGTTGAAGAATCCTCAGAGTGAATTACATTTACTGAGAAGATGTGCAGCGGTTTCTAAGCTATATTTTCCTATGTAAACTACTAATGCCTGAGTATTAATATTCAGCAGAGGCACATGGCGTCTTTGATTCACATTTGGCCCAACATGTGGGTCATATCATTACGAATGATGGTCCTGGTATGAGGTTGTTACAGCTTCGGCTTATCTCTTTACCTCTCAGGCATGGTGGTTTGAGCTTATTTTTCATGGATGATGCGATCCATTACTGTTATTTGGCTTCAGTGATCCAGACACAATCCCTTCAATCTGTTATCTTGCGTAACGCTTCTATTCAGGGTTCTGATCTTGGTTTTCAGCGGTCTATGAAATTATTTTCACGTGTATGTCCTGGTGTCAACGTCGATCTTACTTCCCCTCATCCCATGAAATTTCTGGCGGTTGTTATGAAAGAGATTCCTGAGAAGTTCTCCATGTCTGCTCATGATTGTGCCCTCTGGGCAATGTAACAAGTCCAATCATGCTTCAGACTTTCTCAAAGCACTACCCATTGAGGGACTCAATCAGAGGCTTGGGGCGCGCCAATTCAGTGCAGTTCTTTGTTATCGTTTGGGTATTCCCTTTTTCACCGCGGATAGTCTTTGTACCTTTTGTGGTCGGGATATGGATTGTTTTGGAGATCACGCTTTGCACTGTGCTCATAAGGGTGGGGTTCAAATTTCGGCATGACCTTGTCAGAGACACTATTGCTAATATGTGTTATCGCGTTGGAGTGCCTGCTAGGAAGGAAGTCACTTTGGGTTTCTTGTCTAACGATGGTGAGGCTCTTAGACCTGCAGATATTCTGGTTTACAACTAGGATAAGGGTCGTGACATTTGTTTAGATGTGACCGGGGTGTCTCCTTTTACTGGAGGAGGAGTTCGTGATTTTCAGACAGGGTTAGCCATTTCACGTAAACATAAACAATATTTTTATAAATACTTAGCTCAAGGTTTTTGTTTTGGCACTTTGGCTTTCACGACGTTTTGGGAACTTGGTGAGGACTTTGTGGATCTTTTGAATAGGCTGCACAATCACTTGTCTAGGTTTGATGTTAGCACAAAGAAATATAATTTCTTTTTTCACAGATTAGGTATTGTCATACAGAAGGGTGTTGTGCCCACCTGGTGACAAGGACTCCTACCATTTATTTGAAATAAAATGAAGCAAATTTAATAATAAAAAAAAATTAGAAGAGTAAAAAAATTAATTAATCAAGGTCATCTAAGTAATTTAACTAACCTTAGACGCCGTATATAGGGGTGTAAATTGGGCCGGGACGGGCCGCCCGACCTATTTATTAAATGGGACGGTATAGGTCGGGCCAGAACATCTCTTATCCATGAAATTAAAAGGGCCGGGCGGGCAGGGTTATTTATCTACAGTTAGTACCCATGGCCTACCCAAGCCTGTTTTGTAATTTGGGCTCGGGCGGGTAGGGCCGGGAGGGCCTTGAATATTACAAACAAATATATATATTATACATATATATTGTTAAAAATAAAAAGAAAGTAGTAATAATACACAAGTTTTACTTAAAATTAATAATGAAATACGAGAATTGAGATGGGAATAAGATAAACCAAACTTCCTATAATTTTTCCTGAATTGAATCATCAGAAAAGGAAACTGCCTTAGATTTTGCTCAATATTTTCTCTATATGGTTAACAAAATTAGACTCCAATGGAATAAAAGTTAAGAAATACATATGAAAACTATGAGGGTTGACTGTATTAAGTATATGTACCAAGTATATTCTAGGATAAAACAAATAAGAACAGTCACTTAGGCTAGGTAAATGGATAACACTGGCGGGCTAACATGGCGGATAGCATTGCCGGGATAATAGGGAGGGTATTGGGCCGGGCAAGAAAATTTGAATTGTGGCCTGTGTCCGCCCTCTTATTTAAATGGGCTAGGTCGGGCCAGCCCGTAAAGGACCACGGTCACCCATGGGCTGTCATGGGACAGGACGGACGGTACTGGGCCTCGGGTTGCCGGGCAAAATTTACACCCTTAGCCGTATATCAACCCACACTAGTTAGGGTAATCATTTTGTATGCCTCAAAACAATCTTTTAAAAAATGACAACTCTGTATCTGGTGTAGGTATACTTGGAAGTTTTTGACTTGCCAAGTATTAACACTCCCAAACAGATAACTGAGATAAATCTCAAAGCCCTCTTCCTCTTTCTCTCTCACTCATTTGCATGTATACAACCAATTTACTGAAGCACCAATAAAGCAAAAAAACAAAATGATGAATAACGGAAGCTTACAATTGAATTGATAAATAATATATCAAATTTGGGTTTTTCTACCCTTTGAATTTGAATAAAGGAAGAACTTAGAAATGGAGACTCTTCGCCTACAACTTATATCCCGAATATAAAATGGAAACTAAAAAAGTACTAAAAGGAATATACTTGAGGCTCTAGAATTAGATGACCTAATTCTCCCTAAAGACAACAATTAGGTTTGCAAGAAAAGAACCTCTCATTCTTCCCACACTGATTCCCAAACACAAACTTAAAACTCCCCTTCCCCAAGGGTTGTTCTTATGGCAATTGCCAAACTCAAAAATTTGATGAGCCAGGTGGAAGGGAAAACTGCAATTTCCACTATGGTAAAAGTACTGTTCGGAACGTCGTGAGACGCGCGGGTGCAGCAATCCGCTGGCGGATTCAGTAAAACCTCGCGACCGAAGAAAATCTGCCAGCGGGCGAAGATCTACCGCCAACGCTTACCTTTTCAAAAGAAAAAAAAGGTCATATTTTTACTACTATAAATTACCGCCATCTTCAAACATTTCACTCACACCAAAATTCACTTCTCTTGAATTTTCTCTATTAATCTATTTCAATTTTTTAGTTCAGTGTTTAACATTTGTCATGAGAAATGTCTGAAAAGGCCATAACGCTTTTTTGCGCTGCAAACTTGAAGCTGCCGTTTCTAAGATATGTGGAAGTTTTAAAAAGATTGAAAATAATAAAAGGGAAGTGCAAGTTTTAGAAGTTAATCCAAGAAAATGTTCCGCTAAAAGGAAAAGAAAAGCTCCGGTTTTGAAAGTTAACAACAAAAAATTCAAAAAAAAGAGGAAACAGTTCACGAGCGCGTTGAATGGAAGATAATCAAATGAAGATAAACAACCGGCCAAAGATTGTACTTGATTTTTATTAAAGTTGTTAGATTAGTTCTTATTATTCTATAAGTTTATATCTTGTAAAAGAAGCGGCAGTAATATTAATTAATGAAAATATTTAGACCTTAAATTAGACTTCCGTTTTATATTAAGTGATATTTGTTTAGATTACATATATAGTAATTGAATTCATAACAACAACAATAACATTAAACTACATAAAATCCAGCGACATGAACCTTATAGAGTTCATAGCATTCAAAATGCTTAAACTCTCTTCCGTTTTCTTCAATAAACTTTGTTTGAGCCATAGTTTTCTGAAAACAGGTAAACAACAACTTACGTCAAATATGATTTTGATTAGACTATGTTGCAGTAGCTCAATGAGAATAAAACTTCATTATTGATGAATGAAAACCTTAGTTCTAGGTTTTTTCTGTTTCTTATATATTAATCTCCCAATGCTACAAATCTTTGCAACACTCTTTCCAAAAAATAGTCACTGGTCATATTTCTCGCCATAATATGTATCCAACATCGAATAAGAGTAACATCTTCTTCCATAGTAAATATAGGGAGATCCCTTATGATGTAGTGAAGATGTGATTGAGATGGACCATTTTTAAGAATGTTGAAACAAGCTTCGTAAAGAAAAGCTTTGCAGTGAGTTTCCTCCCAATCATCCAGATATGTTTGGTTCACTTCAGTTACACCGGAAATTTTTCCCGATCAATTTCCCTTACCCGATCAAAGAATGGCATGACATCACGATCAATTGAATAAAAACGAAGATACAAACCACGAACATCTCGATTTCCCGGGTTCCATGTTTGCGAGACGAACACTGTGAAAATATTCTGCCAAAAAGACCCATCCGACATATCTTGATCGTGCATAAAATTTTCTGCCTTATGGAAAACGTAGGCTTTGCATATAGCTAAATACTCCTCTTGAGTAAATTTAGGACCACCAATTCTAGAAGACATTTTTTTATTTAGATTGAGAGATTAAGAGTTTTAGAAATAAAGAAGAAGATGTGAATCTGATGATGGGAAAAGTTGAATTTATAGGGTAAGAAATTAGATCCGTTGAGGGTCAAAGTAAAACCGCGCGGCTTATCTAGATCTCCACGTATATTACCAACGGCTACAGAATAACGTTTTCTTTTTTCATTATAAATACAACACTAATTTTGTTCCTCAACCCAACCAACATAAATCATTCTCAATCCGACAAACAAAAATCATTATCATCCAACAATATCAGTCATGTTTTCTAAAAGAAAAGAGAAGAAAATATAATTTGTTGAAGCAAAAGAAGATTGTCCATTATATTTCATGGACAACCACAATCTGATGCAATGTCCTTGGATGTATTCAAAGTGTCTACGGGAAGGCTGTTCACGCATCATAATGGTGATCGAATCACAACCATAAAAGCTCAGGTATTTGCAATGTCAAGATCACAACTGTCCAGAGGAACCACATATGCTAGATGATGCTATAAAGACTAAAGAAGAAGAAAAGTTTTCAAAATTATGCAGAAAATTCAAACTTAAAGCCAAGTTGAAGAACAAGTTATTACACTGCGAATACTGTGGCGATGGAGATCACAAATACAAACATTGTCCATAGAGAATCTGTGGATGTCCAAAGCCCGGTTGCAGGAATTTTATGCATTTATACACGTCTATAGAAAAAGGCACATACGGGAAGCACTTTTGGAAATGACCAAGGTGTTTCTTTTGTAGAGTGGACTGATTAAAGTGTAGGAACCAATTAATTCTCCATGGATTTATTTTGTTAAATGTTTTAGTTTGGTGTTATATTGTGTTATGTTTATCTAATCAATAAAACTTTCTTCGCATTTGCACCTTCAATATGATAACTAATTTAAACCTTTCTTATAGTTAAAACATACTACATCCTTTTAAACCAACTACATCAGATTAAAGCAAATACATTAGATTAAAGAAACTACTACATAGCCGTCAATTAACATCCTCATTAATAACATTCCTAAGATGCTGAAGTGGTTGAATTTGTTAAGCTCTCTAAGAATGTTGAAACAAGCTTGGAGGCGAAAGGTATGACGTGAGATACTTCCCACTCCGCCAGTGTACTCGGAGTGTTAATGAATCTTTTGGGTTCCTTATCATGTTCTTTGATAGTGTTTTCAAATTGGATTTTTCAATCTTATGTTGATTTCACTATGATATCAAAAAGAAAAGTTAATTTGGATAGGGTTCATTCAAAGGACGTGTTAATGAATATTTTGCATGTAGTGTTTGATAATATGTATGAAAGAATGGGAGAAATTTGTGAATATTATTGGAAACTTGAAAGTCTACATAACCAAGTAAGGATTCTTCCTAAGATTATGATGATGAAAGGGAATTAAATGTATCAATTTTGTTTGGCGGATATGAGGATGAAGAAATTGTCCACAATATATTTGATGAAATGTTACCACCAAGATTTGATAGTTATTTGAGTTACGGGGAAAATGAAATAGAGGGTGATCTTCCAATTTGTCAAGAGATCATCAATGCTGATTATGGAGCATGTATTATCATATAAAGGTGAAGAGAGAAAATAGCACAATCCATTGTGTCCAACAATTAATAAGGTGATGATGGTGTAATAGAAGACTTTTATAAACCAATGTATGATATTGAATTGCAAGATACTATGTCGGATAGATCTCGATAAAAATTCCAAGTATGTGAACCAACGATCACATGAAGCCCTTCACTCAAGCTACAAAAAAACGGGGAATCAATATATATTGATCCAATTTGGGATTTCATTGAAGACAAGTTATATGGTTCTACTCACCGTGCAAGGTTGAGAAAAATACTTGGTGTCTCTTTACTACTTTGGGATGCTCTTAACTATGACTACAAAATGCTATATTTAGTGAGTAACTACAATGGAAGGTATAGAGGTAGAATTGTCTTCAAGCAAGGAAGAATTTCAAGCACAAATGGAGAATATGATTTGAAGAATTCGAGGACGGATTTGTTCAAAGAATGGAAGGATTTTCCAAGTTACTCCGACAGATTAAGAATTGAATTAGATAAAGTAGTAGAGTCTACTAAGACTGGTCTTAGGATTTTCCATTTTACTCCGACAAATTAAGAATTGAAGATCACACAAAGATATCAATTGAGGAACTTCATCTAAGTAAGTAATGAAGACTGGTCTTTCTTTTAGAATTCGTTTCCAACTATTCATTTATCTATATATCATATCAAAATTCGAGGACTTTAATAAATGATCGTAACTAAAGAATATTTTATCGAGGATTTGCTTCTGTTAAGTCTAGTGACATTCCGATTTCTAAGTACTTATTTGTCCAGAACTTGAAACTAAGCTTGAGAGAAGATCTCAAGTGTTAATGAAATTAAAGGCTTATAAATTCATTCTTGAGTTTGTACGATTTTATTCTGGTAGTTTACAACTAACGATTTGCAATCACTTGAGTTCACGAACTTCTAAATTGAGTTTGCTAGCCTATAAGCTTGTAGAACTCAAAACAAGGCAAATAAAATCTTTAAGTTCATGAACCTAAAATGGTGAGTTTTAGAACCTAATATAATGAATTTATCTGAGAACTTTTGTATTTTAATTTTGCGAACCTACCGAAGAAAAACATCTCCTGATCTTTTATTCATATTTGAGTTTACGAACCTAGTACAAGAAACTTCTCCCGAGACTTTTCAGCGTTGGATTTCATGAACCTAAAGGATAAATTTGTTCTTGAAGCCTTTTTGTGTTTGAGTTCGCGAAACTATTATGTTGAGCCCGTGAACCTAGTACAAGGTTATATGCTCTAGTACCTTATTCACATTTGAGTTCAGGAACCAATTTTTTGAGCTCGTGAACCTACAAAACCTATGAGTACACTATTTTCTCTTTTATTGTTCTTAAAACTCAATAGTAAATTCACAGAATAAACCAACCAATAACTCTAAATATCTGGGGTAATTCATTTCCATTCAATTATCAAGGCGAACTCTCTACGCACTCACGAGTTGCTATTTTTTATCTATTTCATTTGGTTAGAAATCTAGTTCTTTTCTTGAAATTTCGAAGTTATCTTTGGTTGTAATTCTTTTCATAAAATTCACTTGAGATAATAATTGAATACAACTTCAAACCATAGAAAGAACCCCAATGCAAGTCAAGTTCTCACCAAAGAAACAGTTTTTTGCATCTTATAAAATTACTTTGATTTAACAATTGAGAATTTACTTGGGTTACAAGAAATTCAATACTTACATCTTAAGCAACCCAACCTTGATTGATTACTATAATTAGGAGGCACAACAACACCGAATAACTAAATCCCCACTGTTTTGGGTGAAAAATATATAAAGTGAAAATATGGGTATTTATGTGAGTTTGAGAGATCAAAATCGTATCAAACTCGCCTAAACCAATAAATGGATGTTCGAGTGCGGCTTCATCACAAAGAGAGGATATATGGTTCATCTTAGGGAGGGACGCAAATAAAGAATGAGAGATCGTGGTGATGATGTGATTGTAGGTGGTATCTTTGAACCGTGAATATCAAGTTCTCAGACTTTGTTGTAAAAATACTAACATTATAATTCTCAGATCTTACTGAGAGATTACTAATTATGAGATAACTTGGTATATTTAAGATATTTTGTAAATAAGTTGAGTTTCCATTTATAGTAGTAGTAGCAACAACAGCACACCAATCTCCCGTAAGAAGTGGATAACGTGTTGAAAATGGAAGATTCGATAAAACTATAGAAGATATAGAAAACGTGGTAAATTCTTTTAAACATTGCTCGAAAGACTGATTACTGCCTGT
The DNA here is from genome assembly GCF_003573695.1 of Papaver somniferum. Classification (NCBI taxonomy): domain Eukaryota; kingdom Viridiplantae; phylum Streptophyta; class Magnoliopsida; order Ranunculales; family Papaveraceae; genus Papaver; species Papaver somniferum. The sequence continues at coordinate 41,250,928 of NC_039368.1, forward strand.
TCATGTATCTATTTTTTATCTTAATATGTTTATCAGACTTAGTTTCTTTCAGTTATGATTATGAGTTGGTACACCGCATCTATCGTAGACCGCTATACCAAAACCTTAAAGAATATCCCCATGTGACATGTTTAATGTCTCGTAGAAGTCAACAAATATAGTCAATATTTTCTACCGTTGAGTTGACGGAGTCGTACGAGACTACTTGGTCAAGTAATTGAACCAAGACCAGGACTAAATTGAGTGATGAGTCTCGTGGAGACTCAGTAGTCTTTAGCAATTCAAGTAGAGTAGAATACTACTTTCGGTAAGATAAGTGATGCCAACCGTGGGCATTAGTGTCATAGTGATTCCACTGCTGGTAATTGATGCAAGTCATCTGCATTTGAGTAAGTCGGGTACTCAGTGGTGATAGAGCACTTTATTCCATCAATGCAGGATGATGCGTGACCATGAAGAAGTAAAGAGAGAGGAACGTGAGTAATAGCTTATAAGCAACTCCTGAGAAGTATCGAAGCAGATAATGATGAACGTAGATCACCATGTTACCCATATGAATGTAACCATGCCAGCTAGAGGCATTAACTTGGTGATAGTACGCAACATTGGCATCACTTTATAGCTAATACATAATGGTGGCATCATCTCGTTGAATGATGTGAGCTTTGAGTATCACTATACAAGTGATACGAACTCATGGTACATCGTCAATGTGAGTTGAGAGTATCTCTTTGTGATTAGTATGAACTAATGGAATCTCTCTGTGAGATTATGGCATCCATCTATAAGAAGTAATGCGCGATGCAACATTTTGCATGAATATTGTCGATGACACGTAACCATGGTATTTATCATTTGTACATATAGATAATAATGCTAAGTATTGGCATGTATGGTCGAAACACTTGGTGAATGCTCGTAGCCTAGGGCATCGTATTGGAGTACCAATAACTTACGACATCGAACAGAGAGCTTCGAGCATTTGGAGACGCGCACAATGCGTTGCACAAATGAGGCATCGAGAGAGGTAATAACATGGGTGTTCTGTATGCACCAGCGAGAAAATGGGAGGCCAGCGATGGAGAAGATAATATTGTGGATATAACACCAACGACATAGGAATACCCAACATTGGGATGAAGCTGCAGTCATAGTGCAAAAAAGAGACCCAGCACTGGAAATCATGATAGTGCGTACGCACCAGCAAACGGAAAACCCAGCGTCGGGATGATATGTTGATGCTGGCGCAATATGCACCAGAGATTGCAAAGGACCGACGGTAACCTGTAATGAAATTTGAAATCTATATTTCTAGTGCAATGTGCACCTGCGATAGAGTAATATCGAGTAATGATTACCACATGTTGCGGTCATGCCATTGTCATTGACACTTCTTCTTGGCCATTCGTAGTGGCACATTTAAGCGAGATAGTACTCGTGTTGTGCTATTCATAACAATATTTGATGTCGGGGAATTCATCTGCAGTCAATTGCACTCAGTATTAATTCAAACCGCTCTAGAATAATAGGGCAATCCATTTAAGAGATTGATAATTATTCGAGAACGATGTTAAGAAAGAAGATATCACAAGAACATGTTTTGAATATATATTTTGTATAACCGGAGGGTATCTGAGAAGAATTGCAACAAGCATCAAGGTCGCTCTAAGGATTAATATGTCACACAGAACAAATATGTATATACATATATAGATTTATAGATAATTATTAAACACTCAATAATATATTTATGTACATACAGAATTTTGGGAGTTCAATTGGATGAATCCCTAGCCCATATATATTGAGGTTATATGAATTAGTGTGTATATCACCTAGTATCCTTGGAGTCTATAATCTTAATTTTCGGAACTGGATTTACATAATATATATTTCTTGCACAAGACCACTGAGATTTTAAGATTTGGGTCTTCGGTAAAAACCCACCATCAGCACCTACGTGTTTGTGTATCCTGTTGCAAAGATTTTCCTCTAAAGACCTAAGGATTTTCAACATCTAAGGTTCAACTTTGAATGACTTCATTTGGTATTTGTGAAACAAATATTCACCTATATTGAAAAAAGATAGTTTCATAACATGTGTATGTATTTGTATTCAGTACAATTCAGACCTATTCTAAGGTCATTCTCTTTTGATATAAGATCACTCAAGAATTACATATCAAATACTATAAACACGATTAAGTACAACTCTTATTTATTGGAATCTTGTTTATGGGATTTTCACAAGAATATATCTTGAATTGAGTTCTAGATTGTGATTCTTGTGTTGATAGAAGGTATCTCTAAAAGTTTTTAAAGAATAAACCCTATTCTTGGGATTTAGATTCGTCTAAAACCAGTAAATCGGTTTCTACATCCTTGATCTTGAATCAGAATTTTTTTTTACCAAGCGTCTTGTTGAAGGAAAGGTAGTGCTAGTCTTCACGAAGGATAGTGAAGCAACTCCTAGGAAAAAACAACATTTAAGGGAATAAGGTGTGTATGTAGGTACTTGAGAGAATCAAGAGACGTGGGGGGAAAAGTGCAACAAAGTATATCGAAGGGTTTATTCTATCTCAACTATGTTCCAAACCGAGGTCTTATAGCATGCTAGTATTTTTAGCGGCTTAATCCAACGTGTGTTATAACTGGACGAGGTCCGATTTTTTTTTTTCCTTTGCAGTTTTACCGTTAACAATTTCTGGTGTGTGCTTTGCTTTACTTTTAGTTTCCACATGATGATGATTTTATCTTTATAATTGAAAGTATAAGAAAGTTATACATAGATCAGCCTTTGTGATTTCAAATTCTCTAATTGAGTTTGTCAAAGGATATTTCTTGTCTGCTTTACTCTTTGACTAAATTTCACACAAGGAATAAGCATATAGGTTCTGTAACAAAAAAGCTGGTGGTGTACTTGGTACCCTCCCCTTTTTCAGATTTTTAATAACAAACTTTGTGATAAATAAACTACCAACTATGACCTTACATTTTTAGGTATACCACAAGAAACTAGATTATACAATGCTAAGAAGTTGTAGGCGCTCATGTTTTCCTTGGCTGAGAGCTTACACTCCTTACAAATGTGCTCCTAGAAGTTTGCATTGTGTTTTCTTGGTTGTAGCTCCAGACGACATGGATGTAGATCCTTAATCCCCAAGACTAGGAACGTTTATGTGTCTAGACATGTTGTTTTTAATAAATAGAGTATTCAGTATGCTAAGTTGATGAATCATCCTCATATTTATTAAAAATTTGTTTCTAAAGTTTTTATATCCTACCACCTGAGCCTGTCATTGTATCTCCACGTGCACGTGTTATTCCTATTTTTTCACCGATTCGAGCTGCATATCAAGTTATGATTACAAACGGAAAATCTGATAGTTTTAAGTCTAAGAAGTATTTCACTAAAATATACTTACTTCCACTACATACTTATATACTTTAATTCCTATAAGTATTCCAAATTAGAGAAAAACATTGTCAGAAGAGTTTAATGCTCTACTGTCTAATGGTACATGATCTTTGGTACCTCTAATTCCTGATCAGAATACTGTTAGTTATAAGTGGGCATATATGGAAGATAGATTCAAACCCATACATGTACTTAAAGGTTTTCATCAGGAAGCAGGTTTGCATTATGATCAGACGTTCAGTCTAGTTGTTAAACCTACTACTATCTAGCTAATTGGTTATTAGTATTTCACTTTAAATGGCATATTACTCAACTAGATATGAGCACTTTTTTGAAAAGAAGAGGGTACCAAGTATAGCACCAACATCCTCGTTCAGCAACTTGTGTGAGCAAAATCTAATACAATCATAAGTATATATATTACTAGTAAAAACTCTTGAATCAAGATTATATATCGATTTTGTCTCTTTCAATAAATATGTATAAACCAAAAGTCCGTGTACTCGATTGTGTAGAAGAGTTCTTGGACGATCTCAAAAACCAACATCCAAGATAAATCCAATTGTATTTGAATTCTAACAAGAACAAAACTTATAATCTGTCTTTCAAGATATGAATTCAACAAGAATAAGCCGTGGTTTGATTTTATTCAATAAGAACTTAAACTATCTACACTAATGACGTACTACTTGTGATATTTCTATTATAATGATAAATAATACAATAAGAAAAAGGAAATAATACAAGACACCAAATTTTTAACGAGGAAAACTGCAATAGCAGAAAAACTCTGGGACCTCGTCCAACTTTTAACAACATGACGTATTAAACCGCTACAGAAACTAGCCTACTATTAGACTTCAGACTGGACTGTAGTTGAGACCGAATTCACCCTCAAGTGATTAAGATGTAATCCTGCTCCTTTACATCTCTGTACCCAACGTGGTTCTACGCACTTGATTCCCTTAGATGACGTCCTTTACATCCTAAGAGTTGCTTCAACCTCAGTGAGGACTTTTGATACCTATATGCCTGTAACAGACAAGTCTATTTGGTTTGCCTTTAGGTATGTTTCAATCAAAGTTTGGAAATCTGTTTGCAGTAGATAAATATAGCAATACTCACGTATCCGGAACACTTGCACTCTTATCAGAGAAGACTAGATCACTAACCACCTCTCAAGAACAATCCAAATAAATCAAAGAAGATTTTAGATATATATCTTGAGGAATCAAAAATTCTGAGATGAAGAGAACTTTGTGTATCCATCTATCTTGATCATGATCAAAAGTTCATAAACTTCAGTAACCATTAGAGCAAGATCCAGATACAAGAACTATCAGGTAAAAAGATAGTATAACCAGGCTTCACGAATCCCTAGGTGAAGTCTTCAAAGTCGTAACCTAATACAGTTTCGTAAAGGCACCCAGGTTACATAGGACGACTTTAGCTATGAAACTTGGACACAAGAGTGTCAGATATTGAGAAATCTAGCTGCAAAGAGTATCTCTATTTATAGATTTTCAAGCATACATGTAGCTTTGATTTAAAGCTGGGATTGCTTGGAATTCAAGCAAACACTTTACCAATTTAGATGAAATTCTAGTTAGGAATTCATATAAGCATGTGAAAATTCCGACTTGAAACTACACATAAGAATATGCACTAGGGTTCAGATAGTTAGTGTTAGAGCATAGCTCGGTTGAACCCACCAAGCGTTGGTATGTCAAGTTTGGTTGTCATATTTTAGTGAATCAAAACTCAATTAAAGAGTCGCTTGATTATATACTAGAGACAACTTCGTATATGTTAGGCTAGAAAGATTAGGATTATGAGACATACGAGTATTACTCGAAGACTTGAAGAATATGAAGAAGTAACAAACTATATCGACGACATCATCCTTCCTCTTGAGGTTAGTAATATTTTGACTTAAACTGTTTCATTCCTAACGTATCTTTCAAGTCGTACTATATTGAAAACATAACTGCGAAGCTGCGAATGATTATACTCTAGTAGACATAGTGTTAAGGAATTAGAATATGAAGTATAACGCTTATATTTCAAACTTCGTATATAAGACATCGACATAATTGTATGAATGATATTGTGATTATATGTATGGGTAAAGGTGAAGATTTCATCATACGAAACAATGTTTACATTTGTTTAAAGGAAGTACATTCATGAATTTGTTTTATGAATAGAAAGGGAAATCGCTAGGCTTATTGGTATTGTTATTCATTGCATATCTTTGGATTTCCAATATGTATGAGTTAGTAGAACCAATCATAACTTGTTATGTATCTTGGTAAACCTAGTCACAATGCCTGACTTATGTATTGGTATGACTTTTATTAGTGTAACCGAACCTAAGTAATCACCTTAGATGGTATGATCGATATTTGTAATTGGTGTAACAGATCCTGGTAATTGGTATGACCGATCACAAAAGAGTTGTAACCGACCCTTGTAATTGGCGTAACCGGTCCTGGTAATTGGTGTAACCGATCCTAGTGACTAGTGTAAGCGATCACAAGTAATACCATGAGAATATGGTAACCAGTCCTGGTAATTGACGTAGCCGATCCTGGTAACTGATGTAACCGGTCCAAGTAACCATATTAAGGTAGAAGCGATCCTTGTGTTTGGTAGAACCGTAAAACCATGATTAGTTTATTGATATTTGATCAATCACATAGTTCTTGGAAGTCAGATGAACCAATTATAAACTTGTTTGGAAGTGTGGTATAATCGGTTCCAAGATTGTAAATATGAAAAAGGATTTACAAAGAAATAAGATGTCCACATACTTTGAACATGTTCAATAACTCTTATCTTTTATTGTTCAAAGATACTCCTTAATAACTCAAGGAGATCCTGGACAAAAATAAGTTGAGAATCTTTTAATTAAGGTTGTAAATTTTATATGCTTTTAATTACCAGCAATTAAAATGTATATCTCTGGAAAATAAAAATTGGTAATGAGCATTTACTAATTGGAGATTTTCTAGTGAGATTTCAGTTATTTTGGACAAAGCATTTCCAGGAATTATGAAAACCGTTTTTGGAAATATATTGCATATCTTGAGAATATTCGGTTTTGGAAATTCCTCGGTGTCCAAACTTCAATACCCAAGTTTGCATTTCGAGCAAACTATCCTAAAAGCCAGCAAAACTACCTTGCTGTGTTGTTACTGGTGGAGTCGTCTATTCGGAGAGGAAAGTACCCTAATTAGGCGAAATCTCTTACGACCGCTCATTTAAAGACTTCTGTGGGATCAAGAAGCTCTACGAGTACCGTTGGTGGGAAACTAGATAATTGCAGTATTATTAGTTTTTCGATTTGATTTGATTGACTAACGGTTGTTGAACTTTGATTGCACTTAGTTTGTTTATTCTTGATAATATTATCTTCTGATATAAGATTCACTCAAACTAGATCGAAGTGTCGACGGGATCTTTAGAACTGTTTGTAGATCTAAAGAGTCTTGTGATAATCCATTGTTAACAGACTCCGTTCTGCGCGTGATTGATCACAAGAGATTCAAGTTGTTGTGTGCAGGTGTTTATTGAAGATTAAAGAAGATTTGAAGACAAAGAAGATTTCTTATTGGGTTCATAATCTTTGGTGTGCACAAAACTTGATCGGCTGGGATCTAACTATAATCAGTTTATCCTTGATAGATTTGATTGATTAGTTGCTTAGATCGGCATCATTATATAGTATCTTGATATATCCTATTTTTGATTGCAAAATCTAAACTCTGCTACTTTGGTAGTTGTTGGATAGATAGATCTAAACCCGACAAAGGATTTTATTGGATTAAACAGAAGAGCCTTTGTCTAACTCATATCACTGAGATTGAATAGAGTTGTTACTGAATAGATTTGTTGTTCCTTTACTATTTGGAATTAGATCTACAGAATTTTTCCAATGCGTGCACTTATCGAATGTCAGAAGCGCAGGGATACTGAAGAAACTAGGTGAACCATAGGTTTAGTTGCTTGGTCTCAACTATACGAAGTTGGTTTGATTTTGTGTAGCGGCTTAATTCTGAGAGTATTTAATTCTGGACTAGGTCCCGGGGTTTTTCTGCATTTGCGATTTCCTCTTTAACAAAATATTTCTATGTTATTTACTTTTGTTTTTCGTAATTATAATTGTTGTTGTTATAATTAAAGTAAAATTACACAAATGTTAACTCCGTATTACTTGATAGTGATCCTATAGAGTTTGGTTAAGTCCGAACTATTTTATCAAGTAATCACACTTTGATTGTTGTATTTTATCGATCTCTTATCCATAGAAGATCACACAAAGTGTGAATACCGATTCGTTGTATTGTCTCGACTCAGTCCATAGACAATCACTTTCGGTAAGAGGACTTATAGGTGGAAAAGTTTAAGATTGTGGTATATTTGGGTACCCTCATCTTTTCAGTTAGAACCATGTACGATGATAGTCCATATTGGCTAAGTAAGCATATGAACCTACAAACAATAACGGTGTAGAATAACAATTAAGACTGAAACAATAATCCACAAGCGATTTTGTAAGAAAAGTTTTTTTAGAAGTATATATGAGAGATGTAGCAAAAGTGAACTAGCCACACTCAAGGTATACACAAACAAGTTTACTTGACCTTGGGCAGTCCGTGAGCTTTTTCTTTCTCGAGCTGGGTAGGTTTGCATACTAGGTATGCGTACCTCTTGGCCGTCCGCAAAGTCAGGTCCAAACGGTATGCTCACCGGGTATGCGTACCTTTCCCGATTACCAAACTCATATGGAAAGGTTATGCATATTGGATATGCGTACCTGTCCAGTTCGCAGAATTCAGATCGACTGGGTATGCATACACTGATGCAGTTCCACAATTCTCACATATTCAAATTTGAAACATTCCCAATAACCATAGACAATTTGGATTCTTTTCTTGGGGAATTTCCAAATGATCAACTTAAACAAAAATAGTTTATGAACAATAAATTGCTCTAACTAAGATTGCTAAGGATCTATGATAAATTGCTCTAACTAAGATTGCTTAGGATCTATGAACATCCATTGCTCAAGATTTTGACCAACACAAGCTTAATCTCGAAATTTCTTATTTGTATTATTGAATCTACAGAAATTATACGACATAGTAACATAAGATAGAATGGTAGATACCAAGAGTAAATATGATAGGTCAGTCTTCACAAACCACTTTGTTAATAAAGTTCTTGCAAATGTCTTCTTTTGTTCTCCAGTTTTAATCTTTGATACCTGATACTCAACTACTATGCTCTAATCCTTGTCTGAGACTTGACTTTAGTAGACTAGAAATCAAGATATAACTTTGTAAATCTAACACTGACAACAATCTTGAGATAGCAAAACTTGTGAGTTTGACCGAGCGGTGGTCTAAAAATTTTCTACATGGCGATTTAAATGAGGTAGTCTCAAGGATTTATGGATTATTCAAAACTAATTTGAAGAAGACTCCAAGGTTTTGGTATGAAAAGTTGCATTCTTCTCTTATGGCTTTGGGATTTAATTCTTTTACATCAAACATTTTTTTATTTGTGTATAATTCAGTAACTATTTTAATTATTATTTTGGTATATGTTGATAATATTCTCATTACTTGTTCATCCATAGATTCTTAATCTTTCATTCGTAAGACCTTAAATATGCACTCTCCAGCGAAATATCTTGGGGGATTTACATTTCTTCTTAGGCCTGGAGGTTAAGGTTAAGAGGAATAGGTCTAGGTTGTTTATATGTCAAAACAAATATGTTATGGATTTGTTACCAATATTGTGGGTGGGGAAATATGTTCTGCACCTGCTTCTGCTAAGCTTAGTGTTGTTGATGGTACTCCTCTTGACAATCCTACTGAATATAGGCCTTTGGTAGGTGTCATTCAGTTCTGGACTTGGATAAGGTCGGAAATTAGCTTTCGGTCAAGCATGTCAATTCATGCACAAGTCACCACTAACCATTTTGTTGCAGCTAAAGGTATTAAAAGTTATGCAAAAGGGACTCTTGAACATGGCTTGTTCTTCTCTAAGTGATTATAGGCATTGCAAGGCCATAGTGATGCAGATTTGATAGGTTTTCCAGATGATAGAAGATTTAATTCTGGTTTCTGTATATTTTTTTACGTAATCTTATTTCTCAGTCTGCTAAAAGGACTGTAGCTAGGTCTATTACAAAAGTTGAGTATAGGGCCTTAGCTTAATCTTTTTCTCAAGGACTTTTTTATCTTTCTTTTTGCACCACCTACTTAATGTTATGATAGTAAAATTCTCTCTATTTGGCTTCCAATCCTATCTTTCACATCAAAATAAAGAATACAACTTTGGATTTTCATTTTCTAAGACAGTTGGTTCAAGGAAAATCAAGCCAAGTCTCTTACATATCCATTATTGATGGATTGGCAGACATCTTCACTAATGGCTAACATGGACCCAAATTTTCCAAGCTGAAAGACGAAGGTTTTCAGCTTTTCAAAAACTTATCAAACTAGTTCAACTTGAGGGCCATAACAGACTAACAGTGTGCATTTCTTACACTCTAGGTACCAAGGTTTGAAAAACATGTCATAGCTTAGGTCGTGGCCACTGAGCGTGACCGTTATAACGTGTTTTGGCGGGTGTGAGTATGTTTCAGATAAAAAAAGCGTTTTTTATACGTTATTCTAAAATAACGGGGGTTATGACGGTTAAATAGAGAAAAATAATTATGGTTTGAAATTCCTATCTAACAGTTACAACGTGCGCGAAAACAGTTATGACGGGTCTAATAACGTTGTTATAACGTTTTCTATACATCATTATTTTATTCTTTTATTTTTAAAATATTAATTGTAATTTTTAATCTTTAATTTAAAATATAGATAATTGTAAGAAAATATCTTTATATTATTTTTTCTTAAAAAACGGTTATAACTGACGTGAAAACGGGAAAAATGATCTAAAAGCAAGGTTTAAAAAACGGGTCACGGCTCAGGTCACGGGTACTAGGCGTGACCGTTATAATGTGTTTTGACGGGTGTGAGCATGCTTTGGGAAAAAAACGTGTTATTTAGGAAAAAACGCGTTTTTTATATGTTTTTCTACAAAAACGGCCGTTATAACGGTTAAATAGAAAATTAAGAAACATTATGGTCTGAAATTCCTATCTGACGGTTATAACATGCGTGAAAACGTTATAACGTGTCTGAAAAACGTTGTGACTAAGATTTTTTTTCCTTTTTTAATACTCCCTTTGTCCCTAAATAGATGACCTATTTATTTTTAAATTTTGTCCCACTAATAGATGACCTATATCATTAAAAAAATGGGATATTTCTAAAACTATCATAATTGATTATTGTTAGTATAAGAATATGTATAATTTGATAGTCATGTTTATATTCCTTACGTAGGTGTTTTAAAATGTTCATCACTATGGTATTTCAAAAGTATCATTGATCAACGTAATGCTATCGAGAGCATGTTTGTGGACAAAGAATTTTTCAAATCGATAAAGGCAAAAACAAAACTAGCTAGAGATGTGAAGAATATTATTTCAAATGAGATGTTCAGGTCGACGTGCCAAAATGCGTGCATAATGGTTGGTCTTTTATTGAAAATGGTTCGTTTTTTTTGACTCAGACAAACCCACCACGGGTTATTTGTTCCATGCACTTGCTACATGTATGGAAACTATACGAATAGGTTGGGGATCAAATCGAAATTCTTCTATTGTATGTGTAATAAAGAAACAATGTAAAAGTCAATTGAGTTCTCCTCTTCATGCTGCAACGTATTTTCTCAATCCTTATTACATATTTAACCCAACAACCAATCTCATCAATAATGAAATTTCTGAGCCCCAAATATGTCTTACTGAAGTTATATCAAAAATAATTAGTGGCCCGCAAGAACAAGCGGAATGCATGCTAGAGGTACAAAATTATTAATATTATCTCCAAATATGTTTAATTAATTAATTTGAATTTCTATCACCAATTTTACTTTTCTTTGTAGGAGGGAAGCATGCGAATGATGCAAGGTCAAATTGCATCACCATCAGCACATATTAATTGCGGCTCAACACGGTGATCCTGTAAGTTGGTGGTTATCTTATGGTGCTGAGTATCCATCCCTCCAGAAGATTGTAGTAAAGATATTAAGTCAAACAAATACATCATCTGGATAAGTGAAGAATCGGAGTATGTTTAAAGAATCCACTCCAAACTACACAATCATTTACTTTTATCGAGAATACATGATCTAGTGTATGTTTAGTACAATTTGAAGTTGAAGTAAAAAATAATTAAAGGAAAAGCAAGGAAAAATAACATTGATATTCACGACGATCATAGTCTACTGAGGGATGAGAATATGCTTGAATGGGTAGCAGGGGAAGACGAAACACCGGTTTTATTACCTCAAGAAGAACAATTGTTAAATATGCTGGAAAAGGAAGCCGTTAATAATCTAGAGCCTGTCCCTCTACCATACAACTGGCATGATCTCAAAGTTTAAATCTCATACGAAAGGTTACCGGTGAGTGACTTTGTTTATGACTTTGGTAATCTTTCATTCAGAGATAATACACAAGGTTATGAGAATGAGAATCATACATATGATTTTCACTACACTACCAATCGCTCTGACCAAGGTGTCCAATATATGAACGAAGGATATAATTCTAATATTAATAACAAAATATAATGAAGTAGGTAACAATGATGATGATAATGGAGGCTATTATGATTATGATATTTATACGAACGAAGACATCCAGTATCCCCCGACGATGACTATAATGAGGAAAGGAACCGTCGAGAAAATGAAAAATACATGAATAGATCGAAAAAGGGTGGTGGTCGTAGTTGGCTCGCGTAACTATTTAAATGATGAACACTAGTTTAATAATATTACGTTTTTTAAATTTGAAGTTTTTAATCATGTAGTTTACTTTCCCTGTATTATTTTAAAATTTTAATTCTAAGTTTTAATCCTTCAATCCAGAGAAAGAAAAAAAACTATTTTTTTTATTTACACGATTATAACGTGCGTGATAACGGGAAAACAGTTCTAAAAAACACACGTTAAAATGTTATTTAGAAGAAAAAAACATTCAAACTAATTTTAGAAAAACGGTTATAACGTGTGTGAAAACTGAAAAATGGCCCTAAAAAACTGGCGTTATTTCCTATTTATCGGCATTATAAAGGCACGGGGTTCAGGGACACTCACGACCACGGTATATGGGTGTGACCTTTTTAACGGCCATTTTTCGGTAAAAACGGGTGTTTTTCAAACCTTGTCTAAAAGCCTTGAGTTAAAATGTTATTTAGAAGGAAAAACGTAAAATTCAATTTTAGAAAAACAGTTATAACATGTGTGAAAACGGTTATAATGGGTCTAAATAACGCCGTTATTTCCTATTTATCAGTAATATATAGACACGGGTGTCGATGACCTTCACAGACACGCTACATAGGCGTGACCGTTTTAACAACTGTTTTTTTCCCCCGGAAATAACGACGCTTTTTTAAACCTAGCATTTTTAGGGGCCACTCAAAAGGAATTAGGAGCCAACAATTTATACCCATCCAAGGACAGTAGCTAAGGGATACCCTATAAGACCTTGAAGTTACCTAAATTCCCTTCCAGTAATAAAACCAATAAAAACCTAATAAATCATTTCAACTATTCTTCTTCTCCTCTTCTCACTGACTCCCGATTGTGGAGGAATTTTTTTTCCCCTCGTTCTTCAATTCTCGTCGTCATGAATCACCAAATCAAAACATCGTCGATTATTTTATATAATGATGGGTAGAACTAATGAACCCCAAAGAGCTCGAACTAAAAACGTTCCTCGCGGTGTCGATCCAAATATTGGAATTGCATAAACAAATTGTTACTGAAAATGATGAAGAACACGAAGAACGCGAAGAAGATGCAGCCACGGATGTAATTGGTGGTGGCGAATTTGATAGCAATACTCTCTGGCAACTTCAAATATCCCCAATTAGGTAGGATTCTATCATTTTTTCGGTTTATATCGTTTTAATTCGACGAATCGATGAAAAAGATTCTAGGGTTTTCGGTTATTTACCCAGAATTGGGAGTTAAGCATGCTAATTTACACCCGAATGTGGTCGTTTTCTTTAATCCTCAAGAACATCGATGATATTTGGTAGATGGATGTATAGTTTAACTTCCGAGTATGGTTGGTCATATATTCGTGTGAACAAAATGGATATAATAGGTAGGTTAAATAATTTTTTGACTTCCAAATATATTGATGTAGAGACACAGTAATCGAAAGTTTACTTACTACCGAATATGTATTTTGGAAAATTCTCATAGATTGTGATTTAGGAAAAATTCCATTTTGGAGCCGGTATATATTCAAAAGAGAATATAATTTGATATACTTCCGATTGTAAAACGTTGAAACTGAAATAATTTTGGGGTCATATTGCAGTAGCTAGAAAATATTATTAATTACTTCCGATTATATAGGCTCAACAACTTAGAGTTTCCTGAACTCCAATTGATGAATATTCGGTAGCAAATACATTTGCTTATCTTCCGAATGTGATGTATTCGGAAACATAATGTTTCCTTTTACTTCCGATTGTGTACGTTCGGGTTTTATTTGTTTACTTTTGATTCTGGATGTATAGTTTGTAAACGTTGTTCCTTATTTTGTTGTTTAGGCAAAGTCGAGCTACTTTTGCTTAGGGACTCGTCGAGAAGGGAGCAAGAAAGTTTCAGCTGGTGCTAGGAGATAAAGGAGTTCCAAGGGAAATTAAAGTGATCAACAAGGTGTAGAACCAAGTGCTCCACAAGGCACTCAACAAGGTGTGGAACCAATTGCTCAACAAGGTGTGGAACCAACTGCTACACAAGGCAGTGAACTAGGTGTAGAACCAAGTGCTCCATAAGTTACACCCCAACATGAAATTGAACCAATTGATCCAGTGCCAAGATTACAAGAAGAAGGACAACCAAGTGGTACCAATAAATCCAAAAAAGGAGGAGAAGGTGGAAAGAAGGAAATTGCTAAGAAAGCATCACACCTTGTCCCATCACACTTGAAGGTGCGGGATATTCCAAAAGTCAAAATCCTTGGGCTACCGACGGATGGAGGAAAATTGTTATTTGGATACAAAGATTCATGGGCCAAACAAATATACGAAACCGAGGTAATAATAATCGTATCCTTTTTATTAACGTATTGTCTATGTGTTCTATCGTCATAGTTATATTAAGGGTTTTTGTATTTACTTTAAATATTTGTCGTGTGTTTAATAGTATCATCAAGATGTTTTTCTTCTACTCAAACCCACTGCCGCACCAACAAAAATGCTTGATTGGCCTTTTTTTGGAGTAAAAACTGATTCTGCTGGAAATGGTAAATTTGGGTGTGCCGCCGAGAAACGAATCTAAACCCTAAACAAATGCCCTGAACGAGAGTATGATTTAGATTCGTGAGATCAATCTGTACAATTCTGGCCTAAACCAAGAAATGGCCGTTCCAGTCTTGCTTCAGTCACAAAATGAAGGAGAAGGGTTAATCTTAGGGAGGGAAGCAAAGAAGGTGTTGAGATCAGAATGGTTAACTCTGAAGGTGTAGTTGTTTATGAATCGTATCATAATGTGGAACTTGATTACGGAATATAAGTTATAAGTTCTTGGTGTTTTCTGGATACTTGTGTTGATAACACTTGTTGTTTGAAAATAGATTAAAAACCTATTTATACAAGTCATGGCTTGTCGCACCCTGACCTCATAGAAAGTGGAAGTAGTTGAGAGATGGAGAAGTGGGATCGTGCAAAATATTGAAAACCACGTCCCTACTATGAGGGGAAGGCTGGTTAGTTCAGACCCACTACTTCTCTGTTGCCACTAACTGTCCGCCTTTCCTGACACTTTCTTATAATAGGCGTGTTGCACGCCGCACGCTGTAAACCGCCAGACCAATACCCTGATGAACATCCCCCAGTTTGTGACATGTTTGATGTATCGAGCATTTTTGTGGAAAAATATGCATCAGGCTACTGAGTAGATCTTACTTGCAAGACCTAATTATTTTTGACCAATCACGTGCAAGCTATGCAGCGGGCAGTCATATGTAACAAGTCAAATCATGAGACTTGCCGTAAAAAATTGCGGGTAATGCTCTTAAGTTGAAATAAATAAGTTATTCATGAAATCGATATTTATTGAATATCGCTTGTAATCGATGCAGCATCGCTTTTAAGCAAGCAGCTCAAAATAATCGATGCTCATGAAGCATCGTTGTATAAAGCTTGTTTAAATTAGTCGCAGAGCTTAATGTCATAAAAGGAGCATGACCGTCCATCTTCAGGAAGCTTCCATGAGCTATTCATGTACGAGCTGGTCGGTCCTTATAGGAGAGTGATGGCTGGTAGCCATTTTGACATCTGATAGACACATTGTTGTGCTTAATTTGATCTCAATACTATATATTGTTGGCACTCGAGTTTGTACTAATTTTGGTGTTTTATGTGTTTGTAGGCACCTTTGGAAAATAAACATTTTTTGGAAAATTCGGCTCGAAAAGTTGGTAAAAGCCCCGGAGGACACGTGTTATTCGGACTCTCACCGTTGGATAAGGGGCACCTCAATTACTAAGGGGCACCCCAGGTCACCCCAAAAGGCATCTGCTATTCGCACTCCAGCAATGGATAAGGGGCGACCACTGGATAAGGGGTGTCCTTCTTCTAAAATTCAAATTTCATTTTTGGCGGGAAAATTTCCTTCTTCACTGGCAGATTTTTGATCGAAGTTTTGAACGTGTTCTAGGGAGATTCAATGGATAATTTTTGGTAGGAAGTTGTGATATGGCCTAGCAAACACGTTGTGGGCTTTTGGTTCGATCATAATTAGCTAGAATCGGCTAGGCAATCCACGAGTTGCAAACAGGGAAAACACGTACATGGAGAAGATATCCACGGGTTCTGGAAGAATTTGTACGTGTTATGATGATGTGTAATGACTTGAACGACTTGTTGGAGCGTGACAAAGATAAACAGGGATAGTTTTCACGTAATTGACAGCTGCAGATACGTGATCGAGATAAAAAAAAAGGAAATAAAAATATATCGTTTACTGCCGAGTAATGGGAGAATATTTGGAGTGATTGAGCAAGATTTTATGAGGCTGTTGGGTATAAAAAGGATTCTCGAGAGTCATAGAAGGGGGATGGAGAGTTAGGGGTGAGAACATAGTATAGAAATTAGAGTTGCAGAGAGTTGCTGCTGCTGCCATTAGAGAAGAACACGAAGAACAATAGACTGCAAGTAGCAGTCGTTTTCTAGTGTCTTAAAACCGTTTCGTTTTCTTCCAGAAAAAGACTGTTGCTTCTGCGACTGTTTTGTGCTATAATTTTGTAACAGCTTCTTTGCAACATTTGTAACACCCGTAGACCATTGCAAATCTCTGTTTTATCTTATTTCTCTAATAAAAACACCATTTGAGCTATGAGTTATCTTTTTGAGTGTGTTTTCACCATGTGGAGCTAGAACCCTTCACTGGGACGACGGAGGAAGCTGTATTTCATCCTTGGGGTAATTTAATAAATTCCTTATTTACTTTTTGCATAAATTTTAAATGATTTATGATTTCTATTCATCATTTGTTATCTTGTTAGATAGTGTATGCTTAGTCTTAGATGCTTTAGATAAACTATGCTTGTAATTTACAATTGATGTTTTACGAAATCTACTTTGGCAAAGAATAGAGTTATTGTTTCTTTTGTTTTGAGTTATAAATGTCTAGGATTAATTTATGAACCCCATGAACATGAAAACCAGTGGAATCCCGAGTCCCGGTCTCTCTTCATCCTGTGACAAATTTTGTATATATATTTTTTCTTATTTTCTTTATTAAATCTTAAAACAAATTCTCAACAAATCTGAGTGAACGAATCATCTTACTAAAACATCATAAAAAAACCACATCAATTTTTGGCGCCGCCGACGCGGATTTGTTTATAAATTTGTTTTTAGGTTTTCTTTTTATTATTTTTGTTCTTTTTTATGCGTTTTGGTATTTCTTATTTTCTTTCAGGTTTGGAGCTAAGATAAAGAAAAAGAAAAAGTGTTGAAAAGAAAAGCGAAGCTAAAGAAGGAAACAAAGAAGGGATCCAAAAGAAGAAGATTTTGTATATAGTTAATTTATTTTTATTTTATTTTTAGAAACTGTATATAGGATTTTTTTTTTGTAATTCTTATTTTTATTTTTGGACTTTTTAATTTTTGGACATTTTTATTTTTTGGACATTTGGACATTATTTTTTTAAAAACCCTACGGAAGGGTAGTTATAAATAAACTGCACAGTGAAGGACGACGATTACGATATCGCCTCGGCCCCTCGGGTTCGTACATGACATAGGAGTCGTGGCCCGAGTCGACTTCAACGGTTCATCCCCCGTCTGGAACGGGAGGTAAGAATTCTAAACACCCGCGAATCTCCTGTCAGCGGGTTTACTGGATGATTTTGTATGCATATATGTTGAGGAATCGAATACAGCTGTTTTAATTTCCTAGTAAAGGGAAAGGCCTGGCCATACAAGATAAGGGTTCAGATTTCATCACCGTTCTTTTCTTGCCCGCCTTAGGAAAACGAAACCAAACGCGAACCTAAGCTTTAAAATTTGGAATAGAAAGAGACTTATAGGGTAACGATCTTAGTAGGAAAGTCATTCGAGAAATATTGGTTACTCTTTTAAGCATACTTCGAAGTTCATGATGGTTTCTGTGAGTTGAATGCATGACTGCGCCGCCTTGTAATGCGGTGAGGCCTTGGGTATCAAAGCTCCACGCAGCTTCCCTCGCCTCTATTCAGCTTACTTTGACTCGGATTGATTCCAGAGGGGTTTTCTCAGATTGTAACGAATTCCTTTTCGAAAGAATAGAAGCTGGTCTAGAAACAATCTAATTGGAACCATCATGCTTTTTGTTTGCTAGATAAAATAGGCTTGTTGTGGTCGAGTCAGCCTTCTTTGTGTTTGTTTAGAATTCCCTTGCAGTTAGGATTTCGAACTGGTATTATAACAGCCAATACAATGAGTATCCGACTGAGCAGCTTGGACATTATCCTTTTTATGACCATAGTGTGAATAGTGATTGGGAACGCGAAACTTTTGAAGGTTATGAGTTATACCATGGTGAGCCCAATTACTATCCACATGCGTACCGGTCATACGAGCAAGAAGACTATAGCACTAGTTCCTCGTCTTTGGAGGATGCAATGAAACTATTGAAAAGTAGTCCTTTTTATGATCCTTCTGATAATTCCTCTTTACTAGAGTCAACACGTAAATTAGCTGAGTCGACACGTAAGTTAGCAGAAATGAATAACTTAGTTTTTGACGAAAGAGAACTTTCTATAGAGGAATCTCTCAAGCTGATGGCTGAGACGAATAAAAGACTTGCTCGAAATAATCTTACTTTCCAATATAGTGTTTCCAATAGTACCCTTAAAAATGAGGATAGTTATTTTCATAATCAAGATGACGAGGTTAGAATTGGTAACACTACTTGTTTTGATGAGGTTCGATCATTTTCATGTTATTATAATGATGATTATGATGAGGATAGTATCGATGAAGAACATGAAATATGTAGGCATAGCGATCAGGAATTTGTTACTCCAATTAAGATTTACGATGATAATATTATTTCTAGTTCAAATCCAAATAATTTTTATAATTATTCACCTATTCAAAAGGATGAGGATTTGACTAGAGATACCCCCGTTTTAGATGATGTAGTATTTCCTATCTACGAAGCCGATGATAGTTTTGAGGAACGAGTTTATTATGAGAATATTGTTTTAGAGTCTAGAAATTTAGAAACATTAGACTTAGAAAAATAAAATGAACTCGTAGAAATGAGTGAGGATGAACCCGACTTAGAAGAATCAATTGACCATTTTCGGGAATCCGATGACCTAGAATGAGGGAAGTTGTGACTAGTCTTTCTAGAGACACAGAAAACTCTAAGTTTGGGGGTGATTATCATTCTCCGTGTGCTTTAACTCTTAAAAAGTTATCTCGTGTAGGACTTGACATTTGTGCCTCAACCATCTTACAAGATTATCTTAGTATACTTTTTCCTGAACCTAATGATGTCCAAAAAGAAGTTCAGTCGTTAGAAACCCATCCTCTGGTTGATGTGGTTTGCCCAGGCTATGATACCCAGATTGACTTTGTTTTCCCACCAAATAGTTTTCTTCCAAATGTGGGAACGTTTATATTTCAAATGTGTCGAATATTAAGTTGTGAGACTAAACCTAAATGCTTTAGGAAATTAGAATCGACACATTTGCTTAAGAGTGACCACTACTCTCATTGTGGTCAATTTTGTAAGTCAAATCTTATTGACTTAGAGGATCCTCAGTTATTTAGGTTATTAATGTGCGCTTCTAAGATCATATTTGAGTTTTTCCAGACTCTAGGACCTAATGATTCGGATCCCACCTATGAAGAAACGCAACCAATGAAAATATTTTATTTAGACCCTTTCTTAGAACCTGAACCACAATTAGATATAAATATCTTAATCAGGAAAGTAGATAAGGGCATGCTATCCTTGTTCACTTTCTTGGGTTATTGTAGTTTCCTTTGGTCAACTCTTTTTGGTTTTGAAGACCCACAATTATTTCGGCTGTTACTTTTTGATTCTATGAGGTGACTAATTCCTTCCGATGTCTGGATGAAGACTTTAAACTTAGCACTTCTTGGGAGGTAACCCAATCTCATGCGACACGGTAATATCTTTCCTTAACTCTTTTGCTTCAAATGGTAACAGTTTCTCCTTGTTCATATGCTTTTAATTTTATGTTTAGAAAATTGAGGACAATATTAGATTTAAGTTTGGGGGTATGGGAGAAACTTTTTAGTTGCACTTTTGAAACTTCTAGCGTCACATGGTATCCGGTTAGCTAAGTTTACATAATGTTTCTCACCGAAAAGATAGAAATTGGAATGCTAGATATAACAACTTATTGAGACATTAGAGAAAAAGACATTGAGATCCTTGAAATTCAGGAGAGAACTTGTTCCTTTTAGAGGGTAACCGTGATGGACCTAACCATCCATGATGGAAAGGAGAGTAGGTCAGGAGGAAATGCCAGAAAGACAAAGCAACCTCACAATGTAGTCTTAGTTACTGGATTATTACGACTCTCTCTCAGTAGAAACTTATCATCATCAACAAGCGGAACGACATCAAAATCTATGAAGAAAGTTGAAGACGTTTTAGGTTTAGAAGCAACAATAGAAAAGAATAATTCAAAAATCAAAGTTGAAGTTATAAGAGCAAATGATATAAGTTGTTAGAATCCATAATACCAAGACATCACAAGGTGCGAAGATCCAAGTTTTGAAAGTCCTTCTCTCATGGTCATGTAAATTGTTGTCTTGTAATTTTTGTTTCAAAAAAAAAAAAATGAAAAAAATGAAAAAATAAATAAATAAATAAATCATCGTTACGTTTTGTTCAATAAGGCCCAAGGGAAGTAGAAATTTATAAGTCAAGGAAGAAATCGAAGAGAAGAGTTAATTGTCAAGGTTCTATGAGGTTCGATAGTTTATCATCAACAGTTGAAGACCGAAGAAGACGTTGTTTCTACTGAGCACTATGAGAGAGTCGAAGAAAGATACATTTGGTTGCTTTGTTAGTCTGCTTTCAATCTGGCACAAGATCTTTCTAGCACTGGTTTAACTCATCACACGTAATTAGTCCAGCTGTGTAGCAGATGTCCCTCTCATTGTTATCTCTCTCCTAATCTTATCCAGCTGTAAAGCAGCGGACACATCTTACAATGTTTATCTAGCTGTGTAGCGGATATCTCTTTATCTAGCAGTGGTGCGGATGTGTCTCCCCTTTTCTTCAGTCAGCTTTAGAGTTGACACCTTTAATTTCTCTGGCATTCTATTTACTTGGAGATAGGTTGAGAATATGTATGTCTTCATAGCTCTTTGGATACTTGTGACCAATTAGGAGTAAAGGTTTTGTGGGTACACCTCTGGTAAACCCTCCGGAGACAACACTCCGCTGCTAGGGCCACCTAGCGGTTTAACGGCCTGCTGCATGTGCTAAGTGTAGTCTTTTTATCTTTTCAAAAATAAATTTTGCTCGAGGAATAGCAAATAATAAGTTTGGGGGTATTTGATAGACACATTTTTGTGTTTAATTTGATCTCAATACTATATATTGTTGGCACTCGAGTTTGTACTAATTTTGGTGTTTTATGTGTTTGTAGGCACCTTTGGAAAATAAACATTTTTTGGAAAATTCGGCTCGAAAAGTTGGTAAAAGCCCCGGAGGACACGTGTTATTCGGACTCTCACCGTTGGATAAGGGGCACCTCAATTACTAAGGGGCACCCCAGGTCACCCCAAAAGGCATCTGCTATTCGCACTCCAGCAATGGATAAGGGGCGACCACTGGATAAGGGGTGTCCTTCTTCTAAAATTCAAATTTCATTTTTGGCGGGAAAATTTCCTTCTTCACTGGCAGATTTTTGATCGAAGTTTTGAACGTGTTCTAGGGAGATTCAATGGCTAATTTTTGGTAGGAAGTTGTGATATGGCCTAGCAAACACGTTGTGGGCTTTTGGTTCGATCATAATTAGCTAGAATCGGCTAGGCAATCCACGAGTTGCAAACAGGGAAAACACGTACAGGGAGAAGATATCCACGGGTTCTGGAAGAATTTGTACGTGTTCTGATGATGTGTAATGACTTGAACGACTTGTTGGAGCGTGACAAAGATAAACATGGATAGTTTTCACGTAATTGACAGCTGCAGATACGTGATCGAGATAAAAAAAAGGAAAGAAAAATATATCGTTTACTACCGAGTAATGGGAGAATATTTGGAGTGATTGAGCAAGATTTTATGAGGCTGTTGGGTATAAAAAGGATTCTCGAGAGTCATAGAAGGGGGATGGAGAGTTAGGGGTGAGAACATAGTATATAAAGTAGAGTTGCAGAGAGTTGCTGCTGCTGCCATTAGAGAAGAACACGAAGAACAATAGACTGCAAGTATCAGTCGTTTTCTAGTGTCTTAAAACCGTTTCGTTTTCTTCCAGAAAAAGACTGTTGCTTCTGCGACTGTTTTGTGCTATAATTTTGTAACAGCTTCTTTGCAACATTTGTAACACCCGTAGACCATTGCAAATCTCTGTTTTATCTTATTTCTCCAATAAAAACACCATTTGAGTTATGAGTTATCTTTTTGAGTGTGTTTTCACCATGTGGAGCTAGAACCCTTCACTGGGACGACGGAGGAAGCTGTATTTCATCCTTGGGGTAATTTAATAAATTCCTTATTTACTTTTTGCATAAATTTTAAATGATTTATGATTTCTATTCATCATTTGACTTGTATCAGAAGGTGTAAGCTAACAGATGGGAAAGCTTAACAGGTAATTTCTGAGTGTTTTATGCTCCCGACCAGAACATGTTGTTCGGTGAAAATAGGTAAGACCTATTTATACAAGTCGAAGTGAAACGTACTCTGGTCTCGTAAGAAATGGAAAACGGATGAGTAAATGGGAGGAGGTGGTAACCGGTAACGCCTGGATTTGATGTTCCATAATGAAGGAAAGCGTTTCACCATTACTCCATGTATTTACTAACCGCCTCATCCTTATGACACTGTCTTGTAACGGGCGTAGTGTACGCCGCACGTTGTAAACCGCCAAACCAATACCCAAGTGAGCATCTCCCATTTTGTGACATGTGTTGATGTCTCGAGTGTTTTTGTGGAAAACATGTAGCATGTTGCTGCTGTTTGGCAAGTTGAGCTTGGAAGACTTGCCGGCTCGGTGGTGACTTTCGACGGCTGAGATTTTGCATCTTGAGAGGAAGGGTAGCCGTTGATTATTGCAACCCTTTGTTTGGTAGCCAGCGGCATGAAAGCATGGTCGGTATGGCTTTAACATGGTTAGGTATGGCCAAGCTAGGATTTTAGCATAGTTTAGGCGCGACCAAAAAACTAGGGTTTTGGCATTGTTTGGGCGCGACCAAATTTGGGCTTAGCGTCGGTCTAAATGTGGCCATGCGTTAGCTGGTAACCTTGGACGGCTAAGATATGCATCTTATATGGAAAGGTGGTCGTCGATTGTTGCAACCCTTCGTCTTTGGTAGCCAACGTCATGAAGGAAAGGCTGACATGGTTGACATGTCTTGTCGCGGAGATGTGGCTGGCGCGGCATGCCATTGGCACATTTGGCATGGTTGGAATGCCTTGGCGTGGGGATGTGGCTGGCACGACATTCCATTGGCACATGTGGCATGGTTGGCATGCCTTGTCGTGGAGATGTGGCTGACACGGCATGCCATTCGCACATGTGGCATGGTTGGCATGCCTTGGCGTGGAAGTGTGGCGGGCACGGCATGCCATTGGCACATGTGGTGCGGCATGGTTAGCATACCTTGGGTGGCGAACTTGGACGACTGAGATCTGCATCTCAGATGGAAGGGTAGCCGTTAATTATTGCAACCCTTCGTTTTGGAAGCCAGCGTGTGTATGGCTTTGGCATGTGTTAGGCGCGGCCAAAATTAGGGTTTGGTACAAACCGTGATGTTTGGCTTTGGGCCGAAAGTTGCCATGCGTTGGGTGGCGAACTTGTGTGGCTGAGATTCGCATCTCAGAAGGAAGGGCAGCCGTTGATTATTGCAACCCTTCGTTTTGGCATCCAGCGTCGTTCATGGCTTTGGCGTGGAGATGCGACAGGCATCCTGGCACGACATGCCATTGGCACATGTGGTGCGGCTGGCATGGTTGGAATGCCTTAGCGTGGAGATGTGACTGGCACGGCATGACATTGGCACATGTGGTACGGTTGGCATGCCTTGGCGCGGAGACGTGGCTGGAATGGTTTGTTATTGGAACGGTGGTGCGGCTGGCATGCCTTGGCGTGGAGATGCGGCTGGCACGGCATTCCATTGGCACATGTGGTGCGTCTGGCATGGTTGGCATGCCTTGGCGCGGAGACGTGGCTGGCATGGTTTGCCATTGGCACGGTGGTGCGGCTGACATGGTTGGCATGCCTTGGCGCGGAGACGTGGCTGGCATGGTTTGCCATTGGCACGGTGGTACGGCTGGCATGGTTGGCATGCCTTGGCACGGAGATGTGGCTGGCACGGAATGCCATTGGCACATGTGGTGCGGCTGGCATGGTTGGCATGCCTTGGCGCGGAGACGTGGCTAGCATGGTTTTTCATTGGCGCGGTGGCATGAGAATTAGGGCTTGGCATAAATGATGTCGGTCAATGCTAATGGTTCTTCCGTGGAACATGAAACATGCATATATAAAAAAAAGGTACCCTAGTAATTCTTACATAGGCATGATGATAGATTAAATAAATGCGCTAATGCTCATAGTGATGTCATGTCAGATATGCAGTTTTACGGTTTTAACCTTAAGCTAAAAAACACCATTAACATTAAGTTCCCTGCTTAGCTCGGAACAGGAGCATTGTTGCGAGGTAAGCATAAGATGGTGATAGGCGGGGACAAAATCAAAATGGCAAGTCGTGAAAAGATGATCAAGAATACTCGGATAACCTTTTTCGAGAGGTAAGGAGAGTTCGTGATCCTCGTGTTGGCGGCCTTGCATAGATTCTGCTTGTGGTGTTATCGGCTAGACCGTGAAGTGTGAGATGCCGATTGTCGACTTGGCTTGGTCACTCGTCATGTTGGCTAGCTTAGGGAAATAGGTGTTGGCTTAGCGAGTTGCTGGTGTTGCTCGGCTCGGAATGGGAGCCGTAGGTATTGTGCGTCTTGGAATGGAGCCGCCAGTGTAGTATTGGCTTGGAATGGGGCCGTTATCATAGATTTGGCGCGGGTATTGGCACGACGTGGCTTGGGCGTTGGCGTGGACGTGGACTGTTGATACTATGAAGCTTGCCATGGCGGGCCCGGTTGCCTCTTTCCCTGCGTAGCTTGGATAGGAAATCTTTTCCTGGTTCGAATTCCAAAGCGTCATGCCCTCGTGTTTCCTTTATTTACCTTCCATTGGGGTTTTGGCGAGAGGCTTCGTTTAAGGCTGATTTTTGGCAACGATGTAGTCATGTTTTGTCTACTCGGCCCCGTTTCTCTTTCTTCTCTTAGGGTTTCCGCAGTATTCATGTCGGTGAAGCTGCATCGTCTTTCCCATTTCAAAACAAAGATTTTCTCTTGTTGAGTCCATATCTCTTTATCATGTCAATCAGAAGTGAATCATCCTCGAGACATCTAGATTCTTTGTTCAAGCGTGTGAGGCATGACTCTTGCAACGATTCCCCTACCCAGATCATCCGAGTCAAGAAGATTATACCGGTATGCTTCCATTGATAAATAGATGTTTCATTGTTTGATAACGGATGACAAAAATTCTTATTCTGTGCAGAGATATTTTGTCGGAGCATATGTCACCGTCGTTGATGAGGACGACTTGGTTACCCCCCTTTCTTTGAGCCCGATCCTGCCAACCGCTGCAGATCTGGAAAACGCTGATTTAGGATTTCTTGTTACGAGTATCCCGATGCGGGTTTGTCGTTCGGAATCCGCATGAAGTGCTTATCTTCTAACTACCGGAACGCTGGTGGGTTTCTGGTGCGGAAGGAATCCGTGAATCTTTACACAAAGATATGAAGGATATATGGCCACATCGCCACCAGGAGTGTGGTGCAATATTGCTCGTCTGCCTTGGTTTCTACAGCGAATTTTCTCTTGCCCATGGTCGATGAAACGGAAAGTATGTCCATCCGCACCGTCGTGGAATCAACTATTCAAAAGTGGGAGAACATGGTGTCTACCTATGAATCTCTGAAGTTCAACGTGAGTTGGTTGCGGCATCGTCTTGATATTGTGAAGGTCGACAGAGCCGGTATTCTTGCTGACGTGGTCCCTGCCACAAAGGCTATTCTGGAAGAGGAGAAGGCTCTGGCCATGGAGTCACAGAAGGTGGAAGAGTCAATCCGGAACTGGAAGAGTAGAACCGAAAGGTATCAAAATCGGTTGAAGATGATGCTTTCGAGGAATTACAATCTGTTGGATGAGATTTTCTGAGTTAGGTAGTTGCGAGATGTTTGGTTTCTTTCTGGGTCTCGAGCGTGTATTTTCCTCTCTTTTTTTGTATCGGTTTTTTGAAAAAATAAGATAATTTTTATTGATTTGCTTCAATTAAACAAAAGGAAAGGAACTTGATAACTGAGATATGGAAAGAAAGTGGAATGATGCCTAGCTATCTGCTCTTATGATATGGCGAGACGCGAGGTGGTGGTCAGGCGTAGTATGCCTTGAGCCACTTTCCATTGATGACCGCTTCCAGTTTTCCTCCATCTTCTTTAATGACCTTGTAGTACCCACTGTTGTACGCTTTCGTGACTATATAAGGCCCTTCCCACTTTGGGGAGAATTTTGGTGCGGACGCGTCTTGTTGGATGTGTTTGGCAATATTCAATACTAAGTCTCCCACTTGAAAAACTCGAGGCTTCACGGTTTTTTTATATGCTCTGGAAACCCTATTTTTGTACGCTTGTGCATGCTCTTCCGCTTTATCTCTTCTGGAATCCACTGTGTCCAATTATGCTACCCTGGCGCTTAATGCTTCAGCTTCATTGCATCGAAATCCTCCTGCTTCGGCAATCCTAGCTGATGGGATTTTAACCTCTGCTGGGAGGATGGTGTCTGCTCCGTAAACGAGAGAGTAGGGAGAGGCGCCAGTGGAACTCTTCGGTGACGTCCGATACGCCCAGAGTGCCATTGGAAATTGTTCGTGCCATGTCTGAGGATTATCGTGCACTATCTGACTGAGGATTCAGATCAAATTTTTGTTAGTGCTTTCAGCCTGTCTGTTTCCTTGGGGATAGTATACGGTGGAGAAGACTTGCTTAATTCCATAGTCTTCAAGTAATTCCCGCACTTGCTTGTTCGCGAAAGGAGTGCCGTTATCGGTGATGATATATTTAGGCATGCCAAATCGGCAGATGATGTACTCCTTAATAAATCCCGCGATTGTGGCTCCGTTAGTTCCTCGTAGACGTATTGCTTCGACCTATTTGGTGAAATATTCAGTTGCCGTTATCATGTACTCGTGATGCTTTGGGGACGGCGGGTTGATCTTTTCAATGATGTCGAGTCCCCAGCTGTAAAAGGGATAGGGACTGCTGATTGAATTAAAAGGAGATGACGGTACATGAATAAGGTTGTCGTGGATTTGGCATTTCTGGCACCTCTGAAAAAAATGGCTGCATCATCCTCCATGGTCGGCCAGTAGTATTTCTCGTGTATCTGAAGAAATAACTTCCGTTTTCCTTGGTGTTCGCCTTCGTGCATTTCTTTCAGCATGATTGGTATTTATATCTCTTTCAAACACCGTAGCAAACTTCCTCCAAAGATTTTACGATATAAGATTCCTTTGTGGAATACAAATCTCTTGGACCTTTGTTTTACCTTGGCTGCGTATTTCCTTTTGGTGGGGAGTATGCCGTCGCGAAGGTAACTGATGTATGGCTCCTGCCAGTCCCCAGTGTGACCAATATTGAAGACTTCCAATTGATGCAGCGGCGCTTGACAGTTGGAACAGGTTTCCTGAAGTAACCGAGATTGAGCCTCCATTTCTGGCCAATAGTAGCCAAGGCGTTGCAAACGACGATAGAGTGTTACCACTAATGTTAGCCCACAACTTCTCCATGGACGCGGTTAAGTTGTTGTTGCGCCTCTTCCTCTCCGAGGCATCTTGACAAGGAGCCGTCTGGGTTTCGGTGGTACAACACTCCTCGAAGTATGAAATTTTTTTGTAAAGCTTTGAGGCTGACCTTTCCCTGGGAAAGCGAGCTATTAAGTTCATGAATAATCGGTGTTCTCCAGTCGCCAGCTCCAGCCTCTTCGGGTTGCGAAATCCATGTTGAATCCATGGTTCGTCTCTTCACTGTCAGGGTTTCCTCAACACCTTCGAATTGCAGTTTCGATGCTAGTGCGGCTAGGCAATCAGCATGTTGGTTGGCGCTGCGACCAACATGCGTTATAGTCGCATCGACGAAGTAATTTAGTAGTTTTTTGCCTCGGCTCTACACGGGGCCAAGGTTACTTCCTTCAGTGTGTATAATCCATTCACCTAGTTAGGCCTGTCAATGGATGCTAACGTAACGTAAATAGGCTCTGCCGCTGCCGTTTTCGTTAAAATTTAGCGGATATCCGTTACCGTTCATTTCCGGCGGAAATAAGAAATTCAAAAACGTTACCGTTACGTTGGACTTACCGGATAACGGATATTTTTCCGCTGCCATCCGGTAATTCACAGGACAGCCACAAAACAGGCTAATCAGTAATCACACAGAGAAGATGATGATTTCTAAGGCAGAGAAGACGATGCTTGATTCAGCATCCGTAGTTTCTCTCTTTTTCTCTCTGAGAACTTCTCTGTTGTGTCGAAGTGAAGAACAGAAGAATGACTGAATGAGATGAGATAAACCAAACAATACATAACGTATAAAAAGGGGAACTTAGGCGCAGGCCCAAAAAAAATGTGCATAACTAGTTATGCAGTACAAAGAAAATGTGAATAACCAGTTATGCAGATGCATAACCAGTTATGCAGATGCATAACTTGTTATGTGGCACAAAAAAAAAGTGCATAACCAGTTATGCAGATGCATAAGACATTATGCAGTACAGAACAATGTGCATAACTAGTTATGCAGATGCATCAAAGGTTATGCTTATCATAAATCACTGCAGATGCAAAGAAAATGTGCATAACTAGTTATGCAGTACAAAGAAAATGTGCATAACCAGTTATGCAGTACGCACGTTAGCGGATAACGGAACTAAACCTAACGGAAATACACAGTTCCACTACCGTTACGTTAAGAAGGGATTATCCGTTAGCTTATCGGTATCGGATATCCGTTTACCGCTATGTCGGATGGTAGCAGTAACGGCTAACGGATTATCGGTATCGGCTAACGGAAAATCGGTATCCATTGACAGGCCTACACCTAGTTGACAAGTAATTTAGAGTCCCCTCTTATTTCCAGACGTGTGGCTCCAGCTTGTTTAGCCAATGATAGTCCGATGAGAAAGGCTTCATATTCTACTGAATTTTTGGTGCAAGGGAAGTCTAGCTTGAAGGAGTGCGAGGAGACTTCACCGGCTGGAGATAGTAGAACCACACCTGCTCCCCTGGTACCGTTGTTAGGGGTGGCGGAGCCGTCAAAAAATTGTAACCATGTTTCTTCTTGGATGAAAGAGATTTCCGGAAAATCTCCAGGGAGGTCCTCGTGTAGTGTTGTGGTATTCTCTCCTGGGAACGCTGCTAGCAAGTCAGCAACTGCTTGCCATTTGATAGCTCTCGGGGAAGCGCATGTTATGTCGAATTCTGACACTTGGAGGAGCCATTTGTATGGCCTCCATATCAGGGCCGGTTTTGAGAGGAGGAACTTCACAGGATCGGACTTAGATATCAGCACCACTTTGTTGGAAAGCAGGTAATGTCTGAAATTCTGGATGGAGTGGATCAGGTCCAAGCACGCCTTTTCTGCTTTGGGATATCTAAGCTCGGCACCTCTTAAAGTTCAACTGAAGTAGTATATGGGATGCTCAATCCCTTCGTCATCTTCCTGGGTAAGGATAGCTCCGACAGCAGTGTCACTAAAAGCAGTGTAGAGGTGCAACGGTTTTCCTTGTATGGGAGACCTCATGATGGCTGGGGAAGACAGTGTTTGCTGAATCTTCCGAAACGCCTCTTGTTTTAGTGCGGTCCAGATAAAGCTCGCTCCTTTCTTCAGTAAGGGGGTAAACGAAGCAACGAGTTGAGCCAATCCCGGTATAAAGCGGCGAATGTAATTTATTTTACCCATGAAACTCTGGAGTTCTTTCACCGTTTGCGGTGGTGGAATTATGAGGATGGCTTGGGTTTTGATTGGGTCGACTTTAATTCCCTCGGCGGTTACCTGGAAACCTAGGAACTTGCCTGAAGAGACAAAAAAAGCACACTTAAATGGGTTCATCTTCAGTTTGTACTCGCAACATCTTTCGAACACCTGCCACAGAATCTCCGCATGGTCCTTCCGAGTCTTTGACTTAATCACTATGTCATATACATAATTTTCGACTTGCTTGTGCATCATGTCGTGAAAAATGGTGGTCATGGCGCGTTGGTATATGGCGCCGACATTTTTCAAACTGAAGGGCATCACAGTGTAGTAAAAGTTTCCGATAGGAGTTCGAAAAGCCGTCTTACTTGCATCGTTTTCGTATATATTTATTTGATTGTAGCCGCTGTATCCATCCATGAAAGAGAACATACCATGTCCACTGGTGGCGTCTACCAGCATGTCAATGTTGGGAAGTGGAAAGTCATCTTTAGGGCAATATTTGTTCAGATCTGTAAAATCGATGCATCACCTGATCTGGCCGTTCTTCTTTTTTACTAGAACTACGTTGGCCAACCAAGTAGGGTGGTGAATCGGTTTGATGAAACCAGCCGCCAGTAGCTTTTGAATCTCTATCTTAATCTGTGCTTCCACACCGTGCCGAAATTATCTCGGGGTTTGCCTGATTGGTTTGGATCCGGGTATCACGTGAAGATGGTGAGTGACCAGCTTCTCGTCCAGGCCAGGCATTTCCTCGTATGTCCATGCGAATACGTCTTGATACTCCTTGAGAAGGTCTACCATCTTTGCGCGTTCGTATGCGCACAGAGTCGAGCTGAACGAGATGGGTCGCGGAGATTCCTCACTACCAACATTAACAACCTCAAGTTCGTCCATGGTAGAGTTGGTTGCGTCTTGTAGCTGTCGTGGCGCATCAGGTACTTCCTCTTGCGGCTCGTTACTGTGTTTACATTCCATTGGGCGGAGAGACTGTGTGGTAGTCTTTCCTGTTAATTTCTAACAGTGGCGCTGATACACGGTTTTCCATTTTTCATCATGACTCATGGTAAAAGCCCGTTTTCGCTTGGTACAGGCGCGATCCAAACTCCGGTTTGGCGGGTGGAGGCTGGCGTGTCTTTCTCCCGAAGGGGTGATATGATATCGAGTTTCTTCGCGAAGTGGTGCAAGCCTATCTCTTTCTTCAATGACGCCCACTTTAGCAGTGGAGTGTGGTGAGTTTTGTTGGTTGTGGCCAGCGGGCTCTTTCTTGGCTCAAACATCTCCATGCCACAGATTGGCGTGTAGGGAGATAATGATGCAGCGAGGCGGACGACTTCTCCGTTTAGCATGATTTTCAGCCACTGGTGATATGTCGAAGGAATGATTCTGTTGTCATGGAGACATGGTCTTCCTAGTATCATGTGGTAATCTGGATCCTTTTCGATTACCTTGAACCTCACCTTTGACTGGACTGGTCCTACTGATAGATTAAGGTTGATGTATCCATACGTGCTGGTTTGGTTGCCTTCGAAATCGGTCATTGTAGTGGACTGTCGCACGACTTCGTTCGGCCGTACCCTGGCCGTTATGAGCGTCCTGAGGGTAACAATGTTGGAGGATGCTCCCGAGTCGATGAGAGCCCTTTTGAATTCCACATCCTTGATACAAGACGTGACGTGTAGGGCCCGGTTATGTCCTTCTTGTGCTATCATATCGTCGTCGGTAAACGTGACATTGTTGATGGACATCTATGGCATTCTTGATGTTTCCAAACGTGAAGGAACCAGGGATGTGTTTAATGATATTCGATTGATGGCGGTGAACGTCTCCGTCCGTTGGTCTTTTGAAAGATGTAAGAGTTCACATAAACTTTCCACCAATGAGGCCGCTTCCTGGCATACTGGTTTCTGATTGATAGTGAAGTTGTTGACTTGAGAGTTATCGTCTGGGAAGTTAGTCCCCAGTCCTGGATTTTCCTGGCAAGTGGATCATTCAAATCTGAGGTTAAGTTGATAAAGAAGTCCAGTATGATGTTAATCGTTTCTTTCATTAGATCCATGTTCCTGGTGTAGATCTCCTGAATCCGCGCCAAGTCAGTAATCCTTGGAATTCCTTCGTCGATTGCGTTGTTGGATGCTGTGTTGGGAGAGGAAACATTGCCATTCGCCCGAGTGGAACTTGAGGACACGAATTCAGCCCTAAAACCGACCATCTTCCTGAGTTAGAGAAGCGTATTCTGAAATTGGTATTGCAACCGAGAGATTAACCTCCCACTGTGGTCGCCAATTGTTTGAGGGTGAAAACAGTTTCTGCTGGTTACGGTAATCTCGCGTATTGTGGGTGAGAAACGAGTCTAAACCCTAAACAATGTACTGCAAGGAAGTACTTTAGATTCGAGAGATCAATCTGTAAAAGTCTGACCTAAACCAAGAAATGGCCGTTCCAGACTTGCTTCGGTCACAAAGTGGAGGAGGATTGGTTTTGGGGAGGGAAGCGAAGAGAGTGTTGAGACCAGAATAGTTGATTCTGGAAGAGTAGTTGTTTTGACTTGTATCAGAAATTGTAAGCTAACAGATGGGAAAGCTTAGCAGGTGATTTCTGAGTGTTGTATGCTTCTGACTAGAACTTGTTGTTCGGTGAAAATAGGTAAGACCTATTTATACAAGTCGAAGTGAAACATACTCTGGTCTCGTAAGAAATGGAAAACAGATGAGTAAATGGGAGGAGGTGGTAACCGGTAACGCCTGGAATTGATGTTCCATAATGAAGGAAAGCGTTTCACCACTACTCCCTGTATTTACTAACCGCCTCATCCTTATGTCACTGTCTTGTAACAGGCACAGTGTACGCCGCACGCTGTAAACCGC
This sequence comes from Papaver somniferum, assembly GCF_003573695.1. Lineage (NCBI taxonomy): Eukaryota > Viridiplantae > Streptophyta > Magnoliopsida > Ranunculales > Papaveraceae > Papaver > Papaver somniferum. Next base: position 41,284,110 of record NC_039368.1, read on the forward strand.
CAAACCAATACCCCAGTGAGCATCCCCCAGTTTGTGACATGTGTTGATGTCTCGAATGTTTTTGTGGAAAACATGTAGCATGTTGCTGTTGTTTGGCAAGTTGAGCTTGAGAGACTTGCCGGCTCGGTGGTGACCTTCGACGGTCGAGATTTTGCATCTTGAGAGGAAGGGTAGCCGTTGATTATTGTAACCCTTCGTTTGGTAGCCAGTGGCATGAAAGCATGGTCGGCATGGCTTTAACATGGTTAGGTATGGCCAAGCTAGGATTTTGGCATAGTTTAGGCGCGACAAAAAAACTAGGTTTTGGCATTGTTTGGGCGCGACCAAATTTGGGCTTGGCGTCGGTCTAAAGGTGGTCATGCGTTAGCTGGTAACCTTGGACGGCTAAGATATGCATCTTAGATGGAAAGGTGGCCGTCGATTGTTGCAACCCTTCGTCTTTGGTAGCCAACGTGATGCAGCATCTTGATACCTTTCCTAATTTTGGCCTTTTTTTAGATTTCCTTTTCTTTTATGATTTCCTTTTTTAGATGCTCTATTTTTAGGAAAGTTAGGTTATTATAAATAAGGGATTGTAAGATAGTTTTTGTCATTCAGTTTTTAAGAGATAATAAACTAGAGTTTTTCTCTAAAGCCTTGCATTGATTTGATTCTGTCATCAATTCGAGAGCCTTGCATCGAATCTGATTCAATTCTTCGATTCAAGAAGTCAGGTCTTTGGAAATGTTAACCTAAATTCTAGATTGAGCTGAGTTACCGTTGATACGCTGCGCCACAACGTCATGAAGGAAAAGCTGGCATGGTTGGCATATCTCGTCGCGGAGATATGGCTGGCGCGGCATGCCATTGGCACATGTGGCATGGTTGGCATGCCTTGGCGTGGAGATGTGGCCGACACGGCATGCCATTGGCACATGTGGCATGGTTGGCACTCCTTGGCGTGGATATGTGGCTGGCACAGCATGCCATTGGCACATGTGGCATGGTTGGCATGCCTTGGCGTGGAGGTGTGGCTGGCACGGCATGCCATTGACACATGTGGTGCGGCATGGTTAGCATACCTTGGGTGGCGAACTTGGACGACTGATATCTGCATCTCAGATGGAAGGGTAGTCGTTCATTATTGCAACCCTTCGTTTTGGCATCCAGCGCCGTGCATGGCTTTGGCATATGTTAGGCGTGGCCAAAATTAGGGTTTGGTACAAACCGTGATGTTTGGCTTTGGGATGCAAGTTTCCATGCGTTGGGTAGCGAACTTGTGTGGATGAGATTTGTATCTTAGAAGGAAGGGCAGTCGTTGATTATTGCAACCCTTCGTTTTGGCAGCCAGCGTCGTGCATGGCTTTGGCATGTGTTAGGCGCGACCAAATTTAGGGTTTGGTACAAACCGTGATGTTTGGATTTGGGATGCAAGTTTCCCTGCGTTGGGTGGCGAACTTGTGTGGCCGATATTCGCATCTCAGAAGGAAGGTCAGCCATTGATTATTGCAACCCTTCGTTTTGGCAGCCAGCGTCATGCATGGCTTTGGCGTGGAGATGCGGCTGGCACGGCATGCCATTGGCACATGTGGTGCGGCTGGCATGGTTGCATGCCTTGGCGCGGAGACGTGGCTGGCATGGTTTTCCATTGGCACGGTGGTGCGGATGGCATGGTTGGCATTCCTTGGCGCGGAGACGTTGCTGGCATGGTTTGCCATTGGCACGATCGTGCGGCAGGCATGGTTGGCATGCCTTGGTGCGGATATGTGGCTGGCACGGCATGCCATTGGCACATGTGGTGCGGCTGGCATGGTTGGCATGCCTTAGCGCGGAGACGTGGCTGGCATGGTTTGCCATTGGTACGGTGGTGCTGCTAGCATGTTGGCATGCCTTGGCGCGGAGACGTGGCTGGCATGGTTTACCATTGGCACGGTGGTATGAGAATTAGGGCTTGGCATAGATGATGTCGGTCAATGCTAAGGGTTCTTCCGTGGAACATGACACATGTATATATAAAAAAAAGGTACCTTGGTAATTCTTACGTAGGCATGCTGATTGATTCAATAAATGCGCTAATGGTCATAGTGACGTCATGTCAGATGTGCGGTTTTACGGTTTTAACCCTAAGCTAAAAACCACCATCAACAGAAGCATAAACGCATTTTTAAAGACTGTAAGATCCAAAAAGTCGCGTTTTGTTAGCTAAGCAGGTGAAAGGAGCCTTGTCTTCAATTGAGGCGCCATGCTGCTGGATGCATTGTTTCTGAAGAGGTAGTTGCAAACCGGGAGTATCCCTGGGACATGCGTACTAACTTTCTGATTCATCACTTCCCGGTTTTATGAAGGAATCTCATCAATCTCAATGTTGAAGTGGGCTGCTCTTCGAGATATGAAATGTGCTTTCTCTGAGAAGGGTATGCTGCTGCTGGATGATTCCCATCAAATATCTCGTTCTTCCTCTTTCCTTTGCATATTCCCCTCTTAGTTATTTTTTACAGGAGACATGTTTTATTCCCTGGTTTCGGGATAGTAGGTAATTTCTTTGTGAGGATTTTGAGTTTACTTGATTTTATTTTGAAATGACCCATGAGTAATTTTTCAAAAGAAAATGATGTTTTGATTAACGGATAAATTGAAATCCTAGTTAAGAATGCAAGCAGTGCAATAATTTTGGAGGAATTACATATATTACATGGAAAGGGAAACCGCTAGAAGAAATACTAAAAGGGACGCTGGAGGAAAGGCATCATGATATCTTAGGTATTGAAAGGTTTGAGCCACCGGGCGTGCATTACTACACCTTCTAACTTATCAGTGTTTATGAGCTTGCAGTATCCTCCCAATATAACTTCTACAACTAGGTACGGCTCGTCTTTTCCTTCTGCGGAATCGGGCGAAGTAGGTTGAGCAGCAATCCTTACTACCTTATCCCCAACTTGAAATGGGTTTGGGCATTGCACCGCTGCTTGATTCTTAGATTCCTTATCTTTGACTGAGACAACTTCTAAACTCTTGATAAAATATTTAAAAGGACCAACATCCCATTCACATCTCCTAGTGACGACTGGGTTGATAATCAGATCGAGTCCCCAAGCTTTGACGGAAGGAGGGGTGACCGGTTGCAAAAAGGGTTGTTCAATAAGACTTACTTGTGTCGGAATCTGCGAACAAATGCTGATGCGCTCTCTCCAGGCAGTTGTGTCACATTTGTGAGTTGTTGATACATCAACAAATAATCTTCAGGATTGGATGGCTTGTTGGAGACCCTTTCAGGTATAGACATTGGCAAAGGACATACTTCTAGTTTCGCCTTGTTGTCGTGTATCCATGAGCGCCCCAGGACCATATCATAATTTGGGTACTCTTTAACTATATGAAATTTGGCGTGTTTTAGAGCATCTCCCACCTTGATTTCGAGATTAATGTACCCGTAAGCATCTCTGGATTATCCTTCTGAGTTTTTGATTATGGTTGGGTAGTGAACAAATTCCTTCTTTGAAATCCTTACAGCTCTCAGAGTCTTGACGGTGACAATGTTGAAGTCAGAGGTCGCGTCAATCAGTGTGCTGTCAAACTCGACATCTTTCAGGTGAGCGGTGGTTAGGATTCCCTTGTTGCATCTATAAGTTGTACTTTCCAGGAGAGGTTGGGGTTCGGGAGCGGCTTCCCTGGATGGAAACAATTGCTTTCCTGATACAACACGGTCGAGAGATGAAAATATGTCTTGACGCTGCGCCTTGGAGAAATACAGGATCTCACATAAATGCTCCATCATAGACTGTACGGTTTTATGGACGGAGTCCACAGAAATCATGCAGCTCTTGACATGAAGGGGATCTCTGTGAACTCCTTAAGTGCCTAATTAAAATTCTCCTGCATCCACCTTCTCTTTGAAAATGCGCTTCAATTTGTTGCAGTCACTGGTTGAGTGATTGACAAACCTATGATAACGACAATATTTGGAATCCGCCATTTCCTTTTCAGTTGGTGGACGTCTGAGAGGAGGTAGCTTGATGGCATCATCTTGAATCCATGGTTCTAGGAGTTCGACTACCTCTTCAATCGAAAACGGGAAGTTTAGAGCACCCTCTCCAATTTCTTGAAGTTGTGCAGGCGTCTTAGTCGCAGCCTTCCGGGGTTGAGCTGTCTGCTGCGCTGATGACACACGCTTGGGTTATTGTTTTGCAGTTGGAGATTTTCTTTTTCCTCTTTCACTCACCACGCTTATAGAGGTTTGAGTGTTGTATTGTTCGTTGATGAGACATTTGTTCCCTCGAGTCTCTCGTGCATCTTCATTCCTGGCGGTCCTGGTCCTTTCTAGCAAGGCTGGTGCTGTTGTGGCCGACCGCTTGGCAGCTTCATGGAGTTCAGAGAATGTCTAGAAGCGCAGGTTTTCCAGTAGAGCGCGGTAGACAGGTACCATGCCATTAATGCACAACTCCACCAATTGATGTTCGGTCACATTTGGATCATGGCAATCTAGCGCTTCAGTTCTGAATCTCTTTACATAATCATTTGAATGTTCGTGGTTTCGCTGAAACATTCTCCCCAAGTCTGATAAAGTGATTTGCTCAGACACAAAGAAATATTTCTTGTAGAAAGCGGTAACCATCTCACACCAATTGGCTATGCTATTTGGTGCAATGTTGTTGTACTAGGTATAATCTCTTCCAGTGAGTGATTTTGAGAATTCCTTCAGGCGGAGGACGTGGTTGTATTCATGCTCCCCTAGTGATTCCAAAAAACAAGAGATGTGTTCACGAGCGTTACTGATAACCATGTGTATGCTACATTTTATACCCATATTTATATTAGCTATGATACAATATTTTAGTTACTAATACTATTTTAGTGCTTTTGTAGAAAGTACAAGTGAATTCGGTCATCCAGCGAATAAACAACAAAATGTGAGATTTAATGGTGTTTGCGACGAAAATGGAAAAATGTGGTTGGCCTGGTACTTCCATATATCAGCAATCACAATTATGAAATGTGGTTGGCCTGGTATTTCCATGTATCAGCAACCACAATGATCAATTATGCTGGCATGGTATTTCTATATATCAGCAACACTTATTATGTTGGCCTGGTATTTCCATGTATCAGCAGCCGGGTTGGCCTGGTATTTCCATGTATCAACAACCACAATTATGAAATGGGGTTGGCCTGGTATTTCCATATATCAGCAACCACAATGATGAAATGAGGTTGGCCTGGTATTTCCATATATCAGCAACCACAATGAAAAAAATGACAAAATGTAGCTGGCCTGGTATCTCCATATATATCAGCAGCATAAAATTGTTTCATATGCAAGGCACAAACGCAGCAAATGAATTGAAATAAAAGTGGAGTTGGCACATGCAAACTGAAAATGGGAGTACTTTATCTTTCTTACTTTATTACAAATATATTCCACCGGGAAAGATAATTTATTTGCCATGTGAAGAATTAATTGAGGAATATTTACAAGTGAGATTATTTTGGAAATAAAGTAACTCTTTCTTCATTTGGGAGATTTTGGAAATAAGGAGAGATTATTATTTCATTGAAAGAACGAGGTGGAAATACTATTTGGGGAAAGATACTGATGACGACATCAACTTGCATGCAAGATATTTTCATAGAATAATTTATTTTGATTCTTTGATTAATGAAATAAAAGAAAGGGAAGATTATAAGAAGGGGTGTCGACTATTTGAGAGGAGAGCCCGGCCACAGGGCCGTAAGTAGAGAAGGGTTTTGAAGTTTTGTTTTCGATTCTTCATTTTTCATTAGCTAGAGTTTGATTTTAATATGTTTATGGCTTTTGAGAAAGCCATGTCTATCTAGAGTCATGTTAGGGTTTAGGTAGAAACCAATTTAATTGTGTAAACTCTACATTTATATGCTCAATAATGATTTGAATGACTAGTAGTTTTCTTCATATGGCTTGGTATTTTATTGTTCATGTGATTTTCTTGATTATTTATGCTTTTCAATTGATATGGCGTGCTTTGGTTAAATTCTTTGACGTGATATGCTTTAGGATTGATAGGTAATGCTTTAGAATCACTACCCATGAAGCGAAGAAAATTACAGCGGAGAAACAATATTTTAAAATGCATGGAATATATTTTTCATGACTAGTAGAATTTGCATAATTAATTGGTGGAAACCGAAAATCCTAATAACCCGCTCTCATTTTGTTTACTGTTAGAATTATTATTATTTCATTTTGTTCCAAATTTCTGAAAATCGTTCAAACATCATCTTGTCGATTAGTTAGTTTTGATATTAGTTGGTAGAGTATTTCACACTTCATGTGGGAACGAACCTCATTTTCTATCTATATCACAATTGACCTGTGCGCTTGCGGATAAAACTAGGTTTCATTTTAATCATTCATTTTGGTTATATAAAATCTACATCAGTTACCAGTACCGTCATAAAGGGAGAACTGGGGAGAGGAATATCCTCTTGGAAGATGAAATCTTTGCACATCGGGAGGATAAGGAGGTTGGTGCTGATGAATGGTAGCTGGATTTTTCCTACCTCTATTCTGGAGAAGTCATTCCAGGTTTTCACGTGTGATAAAATTAGATTGTTGGTTCCTTTCTGATGGCTGTTCAGGAGATACTCGAGCTTCTTCATCCATAAAGACACGCCCTGTTGAAGTACTTGCACCAGGAGTCATGAAAGTGTTCCTTGTCTGCTCCATTTGGGGTTGGCGCGGTTATGGTGGTAATCTTTATGTTAATGTCTTGAGAAAAGTGAGTACCTCCTTCTGAGTTGTAGCCATGTCCGTCTGAGCTTTGGCAAGAACTTATTGTCCCTCCATTAAATCGACAATGGTAATGGGAGGTTGGTTTCCTCCGGCTCCTCCAGTCTCCCGACCTAACGAAGAACTGGTAGCAGCTCTGGTGACGATTGAGGGTGTCACGCTCGAAGAAATATTAGGAGTAGCAGTGGCTCTAGATGTGGTGATAGGAGGTGTCACACTAGAGGGGATGTTTCCGGCACTGCTGATATTGGTGCTAGAGGGTGTAACACCATGAGATGTGTTGACTGTGCTAGCAGGCGGTAAACTGGTGTTAGCAGCGAAAACAGTGGCGCCCGGAGTATTATCAGCGCCAGCAGCATCAGGATTGGTAACCGACCCAGACCTAAGATCCACCATCTTGAAATTGAGAAAACTAGAATGAATATTGAGAAATTGATTTCGCAACCGAGAGATTAGTCTACCACTGTGGCCGCCAGTTGTTTTGGGGTAAAAACTGATTCTGCTGGAAATGGTAAATTTGGGTGTGCCGGCGAGAAACGAATCTAAACCTTAAACAAATGCACTGCAATGAGTACATTAGATTCGAGAGATCAATATGTACAATTCTGGCCTAAACCAAGAAATGGTCGTTCCAATCTTGCTTCGGTCACAAAATGAAGGAGAAGGGTTGATCTTAGGGAGGGAAGCAAAGAAGGTATTGGGATCAGAATGGTTAACTCTGAAGGTGTGTTTGTTTATGACTCATATCAGAATGTGGAACTTGCTTACGGAATATAAGCTATAATTTCTTGGTGTTTTCTGGATACTTGTATTGATAACACTTGTTGTTTGAAAATAGATTAAAAACCTATTTATACAAGTCATAGCTTGAGCGCACCCTGACCACATAGGAAGTGGAAGTAGTTGAGTGATGGAGAAGTGGGATCGTGCAAAATATTGAAAACCACGTCCCTACAATGAGGGGAAGGCTGGTTAGTGCACACCCACTACTTCTCTGTTGCCACTAACTGTCCTCCTTTCCTGACACTTTCTTAAAATGGGCGTGTTACACGCCGCACGTTGTAAACCGCCAGACCAATACCTTGATGAACATCCCCCAGTTTGTGACATGTTTGATGTTTCGAGTATTTTTGTAGAAAAATATGCAGCAGGCTGCTGTGTGGGTCTTACTTGCAAGACCTGATTATTTTTTGAAAAGGCGAGGGTACCCAAATATACCTGAAGCTAAAACTTTTCTTACCTATAAGTCATTTCTCAGAAAGTGATTGTCTATGGACTGAGTCGAGATAATGCAACTAATCGGTTCACACTTCGTGTGATCGTCTATGGATACGAGATCGAGACAATACAACAACAAAGTAGATTTACTTGATAAAATGGTTCGGTCTTAACCAAACACAATAGGATTGCTTATCAAGTAAGTATGAATTAATGTTTGTGTAATTTAATTTAATTATAATAAGATAATTATAACGCGGAAATATAAAGTAAATGACACAGCAAGATTTTGTTAACGAGGAAACCGCAAATGCAGAAAAACCCCGGGACCTTGTCCAGAATTGAATACTCTCAGGATTAAGCCGCTACACAAAAGTAAACCAACTTTGTATAGTTGAGACCAAGCAACTAAACCTATAGTTCACCTAGTTACGTATGTATTCCCACCTAATCAATCTCACACTGATTCAAGGTACAGTTGCGCTCCTTACGTCTCTGATCCCAGTAGGATACTACGCACTTGATTCCCTTAGCTGATCTCACCCACAACTAAGAGTTGCTACGACCCAAAGTCGAAGACTTGATAGACAAATCTGTCTCACACAGAAAAGTCTATAGGATTCAATAGATCTGTCTCCCACGCAAATACCCAAGAGTTTTTGTTCCGTCTTTTGATAGATCAAGGTGAACAGGAACCAATTGATAAACCAGACTTATATTCCCAAAGAACAACCTAGTATTATCAATCACCTCACAATAAACTTAATCGACTAGTGAAACAAGTTATTGTGGAATCACAAACGATGAGACGAAGGTGTTTGTAATTACTTTTCTATCTTGCCTATCGGAGATATAAAATCTCGATCCAATTATTTCAGTTGTACTCAACACGATAGAAACAACAAGATCAGATCACGCAACTACAAAGATAATACTTGGGTCTGGCTTCACAATCCCAATGAAGTCTTCAAGTCGTTAACCTACAGGGTCTCGAGAAGAAACCTAAGGTTAAAGGAGAATCGACTCTAGTTATGAAACTAGTAGCACAATGAGGTGTGGGGATTAGGTTTCCCAGTTGCTAGAGTTCTCCTTTATATAGTTTTTAAATCAGAGTTTGCAATCCAAATTACCCTGGTAACAAAGAATTCAATAATCACCGTTAGATGAAAAACCTGATTCAACCAAGCTAATATATTTCAACCGTTAGATCGAACTTAGCTTGTTACACACAAATGAAATGTACCCTCATTTAGATTTATGTAACCGTACGCAAACGTATACACCATGTTGGTTCACAAATAGTTAACCGAGGTTAGCCATATGATTATTCTCATATCAATCTTATTCATCTCAACCATAACTAATTCAAATGATTCAAACGAAACTAGTTAAAGAGTTGTTCAATTGCAATAGAAAACATAATTGAAACCAAATCTGTTTGATTCACTTAAATCAATCATGAACATTGTAGCCACGGTTTTCAAAGATTGTATTCCTTATGATTTAAATTTTTAAGTCCATGAACTGACCGATTTGACAAAGTAACCAGCTTAAGTATGCATACGGGTATGCGTACTTAAGCAACTGGATTTGAGTTTGTTAAGTTTCCAAACTCAGCAGAAATTTTCGGTTCGAAAACTTCCGCCAGTATGCGTACGGGTACGCATACTTAAGGTGACTAGTTTAGGAGTTTGTAATTCCCAAACTCGGCAGATATTTTCGCTTCGAAAACTTCTTGAAAAGACGAGGGTACCCAAATATACCTCAAGCTAAAACTTTTCCTACCTATAAGTCTTTTCTCCGAAAGTGATTGTCTATGGACTGAGTCGAGAAAATACAACTAATAGGTTCACACTTTGTGTGATCGTCTATGGATACGAGATCAAGACAATACAACAACGAAGTATGTTTACTTCATAAAAAGGTTCGGACTTAACCAAACACAATAGGATTCACTTATCAAGTAAATAGGAATTAACTTTTGTGTGATTTACTTTAATTATAATAAAACAATTATAATGCGGAAAATAAAAGTAAATGACACAGCAAGATTTCGTTAACGAGGAAAATCGCAAATGCAGAAAAACCCCGGGAGCAAGTCCAGAATTGAATACTCTCACGATTAAGCCGCTACACAAAATTACACCAATTTCGTATAGTTAAGACCAAGCAACTAAACCTATAGTTCACCTAGTTCCGTCTGTATTCCCACGCCTCCAACTTATAAATAAGTCACGTACTTAGATCAATTCCTTTGGTTCGTATTCCAAACAGTAAAGGAACAACAAATCTGTTTGGTATCAACTCTCTTCAACCAAGTAATATGAATCGGACAAAGGATCTTTTGTTTATCTTAACATAAACTCATTCGTCAGGTCCTTAGATCTATCTTATGTTCAATTACCAAAGTAATCGTTAAGACTTTCAATCAACACTCTTAATCCAAAAAAATTTGTTGATGCCGATCTACTCAATTAATCAATCCAATTCTATCAAAAGGATAAAACCGATTATTAATTGGATCCTCTTTTTACCGAAACAAATATTGTGCACACCAAATATTATGAACTCACAAATCATAAATCTTCAATATCTTCTTCATCTTCAAATCTTCTTAGATCTTCAATAAACACCTGCACACAATCACAAATCATGGGTGTAACGGTTCTACCAAAACAAGTTTCGGTTCTACCTCCATGTGAGTACTGTGCATAGTCACAATATCTTTCCAAAATTAGGTTGACTAGGTACTAGGATCGGTTCCCCACATATATATGATATCTAACTTGAATGTGTTGCATGTGTACATAGGATTGGTTCCCCTTTGCCTAAAAACGTGTTGCACATGTCCATAGGATCGGTTCCCCTTTCTGCTATAAACCTGATGCACCTCATACAAGGATCGATTCCCCTTTGTGATGTACTGCACCTTTTACTAAGACCGGTTCCCCTTTTCCCAGTTTTGGTCAGACATAAAATCACAAACCCGATCAAACCATCTCAGGTGATTACTTAAGATCGGTTTCACTAATAAAAGTCATACCAATACATAAGTCAGGCCTTTGTGAATAGTTTTACCAAGAACACAAACAAGTCATGAACGGTTCTACTAAATCATACATATTGGATGTTCACAAGATACGCAATCAATAAAAATCCCAATAACGCCTGGAGATTTCCTTTTCGATTCACAAACAAGTTAATGAACTTACTTCCTTAGAACACATGTAAACATTGTTCCCTAGGATGAAATCCTCACCTTATACCCATACATAATCACAATAGCATTCAAATAATTATGGCGATGTCTTATCTACAAATTTTAATGGTTAAGCAATAAAACTCGTATTGTATTCCTTAATACTATGTCTATCTAGAGTTCAAATATGCTTCGTAGTTTTTTTTCTTTCAATATCCACGACTTGAAAGATACGTTAGGGAATGAAACAGTTTAAGTCAAATATCACTAACCTCAAGTGGAAGGATGATTGTTGTCATTGTAGCTCCTTGCTTCTTCACATCTTCAAGTCTTCTCAATACTTGTAATGTCTCATATCCTAATACTTCCAAGCTAACCTGTGCGAAGTTGACTCTAGTACATAATCAAGCGACTCTTAACATGAGTTTTGATTCACTAAAATATGACAACCAAACTTGACATACCAACGCTTGGTGGGTTCAACCAGGCTATCCTCTAACACTTCTACCAGTATGCGTACAGGTACGCATACTTATCTTGTCTCCTTCACCAATTTGGTATACACACATATGCATACACTCGGTTCCCGGTTTATGGATTTATACACTAATGTGCGAACACACTATATATGCTTATATCCAAACATGGTTACATTCTCAACTCTTTTTTTCAATCATTGAAACATTCTTCTATAATGACAATAGCCGTTTTCACACACTATTAGCATCAAAGCAATTTCCAAGATATTGAAATAATCATTATCGAAAATCCAAGTCTTACACCAAATAATTGTATCACAGAAACCATGTAAGATGTTACTCGGCAATTTTCTCATGATATAAGATGAACTTGGTCCAAGCGAAAGCTTACTAACACATATTTCGAGAAATATGTAAGCGAGATATACTCAGCTCGAAATCTCAAATGTGTATAGAGAAAACAATATCTTAACACGACTTATGTCTCAATATAGGAGATATTAGAAATAGAGTTTCCAAGTGATAGATGAGTTCAAGTCTCCACATACCTTTTGTTGAAGAAGTTCCACAAGCTCCCCTTAGTAGTTCTTCGTCTTCAAATGATGAACTCTGTGAAATCTAAGCTCAACTACACTATCTATGTCCTAGTCTGAGACATCTATAAATAGGCTAGAAATCAAGACTTATAGTTTTGATCACTAACATTGACAAACATGCTTGAGATAGCAACGCACGCGAGTTCGACCGAGCAGTGCTCTAACAGTTTTTATTATAATTATAAGCAAAATACACAAACGTTAATTCCTAATTACTTGATAGCAATCCTATTGTGTTTGGTTAAGTCCGAACCTATTATCAAGTAATCATACTTAGTTGTTGTATTGTCTCGATCTTGTATCCATAGTCAATCACACAAGTTATCTCGTTGTTGTATTATCTCGATCTCGTATCCATGGACAATCACACGAAGTGTGAACCAATTAGTTGTATTGTCTCGACTCAGTCCATAGACAATCACTTTCGGATAAAGGACTTATATGTGGAAAAGTTTTAGATTGAGGTATATTTGGGTACCCTCGTCTTTTCACTAACTCAAACTCCCGTTAGCTGGTGTTCCTTCTTCTATTTTGTTGGCTACTGGCCCCTATTTCCCACCGACCAATCAGATCGCTTTAAATGCGCAGCACACACTTTTGATTAAAAGTAGAAGTTGGTTGGTCGACACGCTTAATTCCTTAAGGAATTGAACATAGGCTGCCCATGTCAGTCCTAAAACAATCACGACCATACATTTTGGCCAGCCAATTCGACGAGCTTGGCCTTCTCCCAGCGCGGCCAGAAAAGCTCCATGATACCCATTGGAAACCAATCAGAATTTTTATAGCACGCCGGCAACAACCCTAATCGATAGCCAAGAGTAGGTCAGTCGCGCGGATTAAAAGGTTTTCAATGGAATTAAGGACGCATATGTCAGTCTTAAATCAATAGTGGTCGTCCAACTTCGCTGGCCAAATTGACTGGCCTAGATCTAATTCTAATCAATGGGAAAGGTACGGATATGCTCATCGGCGGCCCGGCTATATCCCTGGCCGATCGAGTTTCTCCTGGCCCACAGCTAACACCTAAAACCGTTAGCTCAAAATTAGTTGTCCATAACAGCCTCATTACGGCCAGCGGCAGCGCATCACTATCGCAAAACGATCTCGACCGTCCAACTTCGATAGCCGAATTGACCGGCCTAGATTTAATTTTAATTAACCAATAAGATGTTGTCGTGATCACCGGACATCCCTCTTCCATGAGGACCGATCGGCCAAGCCGCGGCCTACCCGTACGGCTTTTGAACGACTGTCCAAAGGTGGCTAGTCGCGTTCGTTGCCTACAAGGGTCTTAAAATAAATTCAACGAAACCCAATAACTGTTACAAATCATCTCAGCCACTCAATTTGGCCAGCCAGTTTAACCGATCTAGATCTAACTTGAGCCGACCATTAGGATGTCAAAATGGCTACCAGCCATCACTCTCCTATAAGGACCGACCAGCTCGTACATGAATAGCTCCTGGAAGCTTCCTGAAGATGTCCGGTCATGCTCCTTTTAAAACATTAAGATCTCCGACTAGTTTAAACAAGCTTTATACAACGATGCTTCATCAGCATCGATTATTTTGAGCTGCTTGCTTAAAAGCGATGCTTTATATGCATCGATTACAAACGATATTCAATAAATATCGATTTCATGAATAACTTATTTATTTCAACTTAAGATCATTACCCGCTATTTTTTACGGCAAGTCTCATGATTTGACCTGTTACATATGACTGCTCGCCGCATAACTTGCGCGTGATTGGTCAAAAATGTTAGAGCACAGCTCGGTTGAACCCACCAAACGTTGTTATGTCAAGTTTGGTTGTCATATTTTAGTGAATCAAAACTCATTTTAAGAGTCGCTTGGTTATGTACTAGAGTCAACTTCGTATAGGTTAGCTTCAAAGTATTAGGATATGAGACATTACAAGTATTTCGAAGACTTGAAAAAGTGAAGAAGTAAGAATCTACAACGACAACATCATCCTTCCACTCGAGGTTAGTGATATTTGACTTGAACTGTTTCATTCCCTAACGTATCTTTCAAGTCGTTCAAATTGAAAACGAAATTGCGAAGCATGAACACGCTAGATAGACATAATATTAAGGAATACAATATGAAGTTTATTGCTAACGTGATTATATATGGGTATGAGGTGAGGATTTCACCCTAGAAAGCAATGTTTTTACATATGTTTTAAGGAAGTAAGTTCATAAACTTGTTTATGAATCGAAAAGGAAATCGCCAGGCGTTATTGGGATTGTTATTCATTGTATCTTGTGAATATACAATATGTGTGATTTAGTATAACCGCTCACGACTTGTTTGTGTTCTTGGTAAAACTATTCACAAAGGCCTGACTTATGTATTGGTATGACTTTTATTAGTGAAACCGATCTTAAGTAATCACCTGAGATGGTATGATCGAGTTTGTGATTTGTTGAACCGAATCTGGTTAAAGGGTAACCGATCCTATGAAGAGGTGCAACACATCACAAAGGGGAATCGATCCTTGTATGAGATGCAGCAAGTTTGTAGCAGAAAGTGGAACCGTTCCTATGGACATGTGCAACACGTTTGTAGGCAAAGGGGAACCAATCCTATGGACATGTGCAACACATATAAGTTAGATACTATATATATGTGGGGAACCGATCCTAGTACCTAGTCAACCGAATTTTGGAAAGCTAGTGTGACTATGCACAGTACTCACATGGAGGTAGAACCGAAACTTGTTTTGGTAAAACCGTTAAACCTATGATTTGTGATTGAGTGTTCTTGATTAATCACATAGTTCTTAAAAGTCAGATGAAACAATTCTAAACTTGTTTGGAAGTGTGGAAAATCGGTTTCAAGGTTGTAAGTATGAAAGATGACTTACAAAGTAAGGATGTCGACATACTTTGAACACGTACATTAATGTTTATCTTTTATTGTTCAAAGTTATTCCTTAATAGCTACCAGAAGAAAATCCCAGGATCGAAATATAAATAAGTTAAGAATCTTTTAATTAAGTTTGTTAATTTTATTTTAGGAAAATGAGAATTAGTAATGTGCATTTACTAGTTGAGATTATCCAAAGAGATTTTCGGTCATTATTTTGGACAGAGCATTTCCAGGAATTATGGAAACCGAATTTGGAATATATTGAATATCTTTGGGAATATTTTCGGTTTTGGAAATTCCTTGGTGTCCAAAATTCTTTGTCTATAAATACTTGAAGTTTGCATTTCTAGCAAACTAATCCTTCGTGACAGCAAACTTCCTTGGTTGTGTTGTTACTAGTGAAGCCGCCTGTTCGGAGAGGAGAGTAACCTAATTAGGAGAAATCTCTTAAGGCCGCTCAGTTTAAAGTCTTCTTTGGGATTGAGAAGCTCTACGAGTACCGTTGGTGGGAAACTAAATAATTGCGGTTTATCTTGTGTTTTCGACTGATTTGATTGACTAACGGTGGTTGAACTTTGATTGCACCTAGTTTGTTTATGCTTGAGAATCTTGTCTTCTGATATAAGATTCACTCAAACTAGATCGAATTTTTGACAGGGATCTTTATACTGTTGTTAGTGCTAAATACGATCTTGTGATAATCCATTATTAACAGACTCCGTTCTGTGCGTGATTGATGGCAAGAGATTCAAGTTGTTGTGTGCAGGTGTTTATTGAAGATCTAAGAATATTTGAAGACAAAGAAGATATTGAAGATTTCTGATTTGGGGTTCATAATCTTTGGTGTGCACAATACTTGTTTCGGTATAAGAGGATCCAACTATAATCCGTTTATCCTTGTGGTAGATTGGATTGTTTAGTTGTGTAGGTCGGCATCAATACAATTCTTTGTGATTAAAAGTATTGATTACAAAATCTTAACAATTACTTCAGTGATTGAACATAAGATAGATCTAAGAACCTGAGGAAGGAATTTATGTTAAGATAAACAAAAGAGCCTTTGTCCGACTCACATCACTTGGTTGAATAGAGTTGATACCAAACAGATTTGTTGTTCCTTTACTGTTTGGAATACGAACCAAAGGAATTGTTCCAAGTACGTGACTTATTCATAAGTTGGAGGTTTTAACTACAGTCCAGTCCGAAGTTAATTGGTAGTAAGATAGTGTATGTAGCGGCTTAATACAGTGCGGTGTTCAATCTGGACTAGGTCACGGGGTTTTTCGGAATTTGCGGTTTCCTCGTTAACGAAATCTTGATGTGTCTTTTACTTTTCTATTTCCGCAATTATAATTGTTTTTGAAAATGCGGGGGTCTAACAACCACACCCAACAATTCGTTTGACATTCTGAGAGGACTTACTCCAATAAACTTTCTAGAGAATCAACTAGATAGTCAGACTCAATCTAGAATAAAGTGTATAAAAGAGTTTAATATCTCTAACTCTTAATTCAATCCGAAATCAGCAAATAGAAATCTGATATAATAGGATTGCTTATCAAGTAAATAGGAATTAACATTTGTGTAATTTACTTTAAGTATAATAAGACAATTATAATGCGGAAATATAAAGTAAATGACACAACAAGATTTTGTTAACGAGGAAACCGTAAATGCAGAAAAACCTCGGGACCTTGTCCAGAATTGAATACTCTCAGGATTAAGCCGCTACACAAAATTAAACCAACTTTGTATAGTTGAGACCAAATAACTAAACCTATAGTTCACCTAGTTCCGTTTGTATTCCCACGCCTCCAACTTATGAATAAGTCACGTACTTGGAACAATTCCTTTGGTTCGTATTCCAAAAAGTAAAGAAACAACAAATCTGTTCGGTAACAACTCTTTTCAAACAACATGATATGAGTTTTACAAAAGGCTCTTCTGTTTATCCCAATAAACTCCTATGTCAGGTTCTTAGATCAATCTATTAACAACTACCAAAGTAATTGTCTAGACTATGCAATCAATACTTTGAATTACAAAGGATTGTATTGATGCCGATCTACTCAACTAATCAATCAAGGTTATCACAAAGATAAATTGATTATAGTTGGATCTCCAGCTGATCAAGTTTTGTGCACACCAAAGATTATGAACTCAAATAAGAAATCTTCTTTGTCTTCAAATCTTCTTAGATCTCCAATAAACACCTGCACACAATCAACTTGAATCTCTTGTGATCAATCATACACAGAACGGAGTCTGTTAACAATGGATTATCACAAGACGTCTTTAGATCTACAAACAGTCTAAAGATCCCCGTCGATACTTCGATCTAGTTTGAGTGGATCTTATATCAGAAGAGAAGATTCTCAAGCATAAACAAACCAGGTGCAATCAAAGTTCAACAACCGTTAGTCAATCAAATCAATCAAAAACTAATAATGAACTGTAATTATCTAGTTTCCCACCAACGGTACTCGTAGAGCTTCCCAATCCCAAAGAAGTCTTTAAAACGAGCGGTCGTAAGAGATTTCGCCTAATTAGGGTACTTTCCTCTCTGAATAAACGGCTCCACCAGTAACAACACAACTAGGTAGTTTTGTTGGCTCTAAGGATTAGTTTGCTCGAAATGCAAACTTCAATATTTATAGACCAAGGAAGTTTGGACACCAAAGAATTTCCAAAACCGAAAATATTCTCAAGATATGCAATATATTTCCAAATTCGGTTTCCATAATTCCTGGAAATGTTATGTCAAAATATTGACCGAAATCTCAGTAGAAAATCTCCAATTAGTAAATGCACATTACCAATTTTTATTTTCTAAAGATATGTATTTTAATTGCTGGAAATTAAAAGCATATAAAACTAAAAACCTTAATTAAAAGATTCTCAATTTATTTCGATCCGAGATTATCCTTTGGTTATTAAGGAATATATTTGAACAATAAAAGATAAGAATTACTGCACATGTTCAAAGTATGTCAACATCTTTACTTTGTAAATAATTTTTCAAGATTTATGATTGATTATCCTATCAAATCACCATTAATGTGTTTCACGATGCTACCAAAACAAGTTTCGGTTCTACCTCCATGTGGGTACTAGGATCGGTCACACTAGCTTTCCAAAAATTAGTTGACTAGGTACTAGGATCGGTTACCACATAATTATGGTACTTAACTTGTAATCTGTTGCACAAGTCATAGGATCGGTTACCAATTTCTAAGACTTGTTGTACCTCTTACAATGATCGATTCCACATACTTATGATCGGCTGCACCTCTTACTAGGATCGGTTCCCCAATATCTAGAGTTGGTCATACCAATTACAATATATCGATCATACCATCTCAGGTGATTACTTAAGATCGTTTTCACTAATAAAAGTCATACCAATACAAAAGTCAGGCCTTTGTGAATAGTTTTACCAAGATACATAAACAAATTATGAGCGGTTATATTAAACACACATATTGGTAATCCAAAGATTTGCAATGAATAACAATACCAATAAGCCTAGTGATTTCCCTTTCAATTCATAAAACAGGTTTATGAATTGTACTTCCTTTAAACGAATGTAAAACATTGTTTCTTAAGACAAAATCTTCACCCATACCCATACATAATCACAATAGCGTTCATACGATTATGTCAATGTCTTATATACGAAGTTCAAAAGATAGACGTTATACTTCGTATTGTAATTCCTTAATACTATGTCTAACTAGAGTATAATCATTCACAGCTTCGCAGTTATGTTTTCAATATGCACGACTTAAAAAATATACGTTAGGAATGAAACATTTTAGTCAAATATTACTAACCTCAAGAGGAGGATGATGTCGTCGTTGTAGCTCTTTACTTCTTCACATTCTTCAAGTCTTCGAGTAATACTTGTAAGTCTCATATCCTAGTAACTTTCTAGCTAACCTGTATGAAGTTGACTCTAGTAAATAATCAAGCGACTCTTTAAATGAGTTTTGATTCACTAGAATATGACAACCAAACTTGACATAACAACGTTTGGTGGGTTCAACCGAGCTATGATCTAACAGTTAGGAAAAATTGGTCGGCCAAGTGGCGCGGCCAAACCCTTTCTGCCACGGCTCCTTATGGTCGCAGTTTCCTGTTTTCTTCTTATTTCTTGTTTTTGGTAGGGTTTGCTCTTACTATCTACATGGTAGATCAATTTCCTAGTTTGCCTAGGTTTGGTCTCGTCCAATAGGTTTCGAGATATTGCGCAAGGCCGCAAAAAGACCTAATTTTGTAAATTAATAAAATTAGGTTGGAAATATTGAATTTTGTGAGCTGACACAGAATCAATTAACTTTGGTGAATTTTGCGCATTGATACAAAATCACTAATTTTATCTCAGAGGGAAGCATAACTTTCGCGTGCCTCTGATTGAGTACTTTTGTGCACATCTTAATCCCGAAACTTCGGGAAATTCATGCTGCTTAGCTGCGACCGAACATTAATTGTCATGTCATGTCAACATCAAGAGTTCGGCTGGATAACATGGCGTAGAACAAATACTCAGTAAGCCATGCGTTAGTGAATAATGCAGACGGGAGATTAATAAAATTTATATAATATTTTGGATTGTTGCTGCACGCACCATTCTGGATAAATTTTATATGTAAATATACTGAATTGTTCAATACATATGTAAGTGAAGAGGCCCGGGCACCCATTACTTTTAAATATCTCCATTTCTTTGCAGAACGATGGCACATTAAATGCAGGGTCTTACAATTTTAGCACTGAACTAAAAACCACCATCAACATGCCTTTATACGGTGAATGTGAAAGGTTCAAGACAATTATATCCAACTCCAGGTTAGCTAATGCTACCAAGAATTCAATGTTGAAACATGATCGTGTGGCTATAACAGCGTTCGTGGAGAGATTGTATCCTGATACCGACACCTTCCATATGTCGTTTGGGGGAGATGACGATTACCCCGGATGATGTTGTGCAGATTCTTAAAGTCCCTGACCAAGGCACAACTATGAAGTTTAACTACATAAAGCAGTTAAGTTGGGCACAACTTTATGCTCTAACTAAAAAGTGTTTAGGTTGGGATGAAGAGACATCAAGTGAATAGTTCATGAGGCATGCAAGTTGCAGAACTAGGCAGATCAACATTACCATTTTGATGAATATGTTCTGAGGCACCTTGGATAAAGAAAAAAAAAGGAACGTTAACTGATGAGCAAGTGAACCACGCATCCACCGCATATTTCCTTTGTGTATTGGGATGTGTCATTTTCCCCAATACTACTGGCAACCGGATCGACGCCAACCTTCTACAACTTATGGATCCTCTCTGAAGTCGGTGACTACTCTTGGGGCACGTCATGCCATGCATTCTTGATGTAAGAGTTGAGAAAGTCTTCGAGGCGAGGAACTAGCAGCAATTGATTCGCATGAGGGATATTTTGGACCAAATATAGGCCTCAGAAGTATGCTTTGATCCATACAAGGAAGACCGAGTGGACATATAAATGCTCGGTCGGACTTGTCATTTTATTTTGGACCGTTGTGGCACCCTACAGGATATGTGATGTACAACCCCTCAAGGGTGATGCGACAACACGGGTATGTACAATATCAACCAATGGATCATATCGGGGATTCCCACAAATTGGATTGGGAAAACTGCGCTTCTAATGGTGACAATCTCACGATAGTTCACTCAGATCCACCTATCGTTATTCATAACTGGGATAAGAGGACAAGTTTTATTATCAACTCTGGTAGACCTGTCACCCGAGGTGATGAAAATTCTCCAGGTTATATGAGTTGGTATATGAAGGTATTCCATTCTTTTGTTATCCGTGAAGTGAAATCAAAGATTACTTCGGCGACGTCCACTTATAATTGTATCATCAAAGATAAACCAAGTGGTTACGATAGACTAGTGCGTATTCTTATGTTCTTTTCGTTTTATATTATGGCTATAAATTTTAGGTAATAACCATTTGATGTTATGTCATGTATAAAAACAAGTGAATAGGTTCAAACGTGTTTCCAACATGTTAACTGCATGCATGAGGAGCGGAGAGCCCGTGCCAGTTGAGAAGATAAAAGAGGCTAGAAACTTATTTAATAATATGGATTATGAAGATTATGCAGCTCAGTTTGGGGAGAAAGGCACGAAAAAGCATCCGCCCAAGAAGGTAACATCAAAGACGGGTAAAAGAACTCGAGCTTCATCGAGCGCTGAAGGTGCTCAAACTCGTGGTCTTGGAGTTAGTCACGATCATAAATTCAAAAAGGCGAAATAAATGACAATTGGTTTCATAGTTTGATGGTTATGTTAGTATTATGGGTTTTATAGTTTGTGTTGGATTATGTCGTTTTTAAGGTTTGGATCGGATTATAAGTTCTTAAATTACGTTATGGTTTGTGAATGGTTAGTTTTAATGATTATGAGTGGTGTATGAGTTTAATAATGATTTGCAAGGGACTCGAATATAACATCATGAAACTGTTGAACTTTGATGTACAATCGGGAGATTAGTTAATTTACGTATCTCCCGAATCTTGAAAATTCGGCTTCCGAAGGCTCGTTCCTAGACAATATTATTTTATTATACAAATACTCCTTCAACTCTTTTCTTTGGATGGTCCTTGATACATCAGTGTTTGGCCTACCCGACCCCTTTTGCTTAATAGGTTCATCAACCTCCCTTAAACAAGGGTGAAGTGCTTCCTCCAAACGGTGCATCAATATTTGCTTTTTGGCGCCATTTGATGTAGAATAACGCTCGGCTATTCATGCACACAATTCCTACTCCAATGAACGGACCATCAACTACCGGGGTTCTTGGAGTGAAAGTTAATTGCTTCCAAAAAATATCATTGATGTCAATCACTTCAATATACCTACCCAAGTTATGACGACATGGGAGTCCAATACCTATCATATCCTTGCAAACACGAACCGTGTTTTCGTCATCGTTAGCTTTATAAAACTTCAATTGTTCCATATGTGATTTATTTCCCATCTTAAAACTTTATGAACAATGCCCCTTAGAAGCAGTCTTTCCTTATCATGTTCCATTGGGAATTGGTGTACACTAAATTGCATACAACCCCTAATCTTTATGAGATCACGATTGGTGTATTCATGGATTTCTACTTGGATCGACACAACTCCCTTTTGGCTACCAATTAGTATTTTCTTTAATCGGCCATGAGACCCCTACGCAATACTTGTCGCCTCGTTCTTGAAGTTTCGATATTCATATGTCCATGCAAACACAAACCTCTCCTTATGCGGTTCCAACCATCGTGTTTTACAATACTCAGCGGGTTTTGGGTAGTTCGTCCCATATTCATCCTCAAATTTCTTCAAGTTATCTTCAGAAATTTCCTCGGTCATCGACCAAATGATATTGTCACATGCTTCCATAAACATTTTTCAAATCGTTCCATCCTCCTTCCACTTTTCTTCAAATAACCTTTTCTCTTCCTCTCGTTCTTACACGGTTAATTTACTAATGCGCCCATCCTCTTCCTTCGACCTCTTGGTTTTTTATCTTGGAAATGATAATAACAATTGGATTTGAGGTTGCATTGAATGTGCCACGCACATTGCAAGTTTTGGACTTCCGGAAACACTACTGCTATTGCATTCATTAAGGCTTGATCGTTATCCGTTACAATAACCCTTGGAAAATTATCGCCGTTATAAATGGACCTCAATGTCTCCAACATCCAAATGAAACTTAGATTGTTTTCATGATCCATTAAACCCCATGAAACCTTAAACGTGTTTTTGTCCGAAGTGTGGCAAGCAATGTTCAACAACGGCATGTTATATTTGTTTGTCTTATAAGTAGCATCTATCAACAAAATTTGATGAAAGCATTGATCCAATTGGATCATTTCAGGATGTTCCAAGAAAATACGAACCCCTTTACCATCCTTTTCTTCCCTTCTCAACGTGTAGTCGTGTAACTCCGTTAGCCACTCCGAGTATTGCATGACCGTTCTACCATCCCATTCCGTCCTTTCGATCGTAGCTAGGGACGACTTAATTGTAGACAAAGAAGACAAGTTGTTGAGGTCGTCCACCTTTATTTTACTTAAGATCGCACTCGCTTTTTGGATCCGCATAGACCTCAGTATCTCCATTTTATTTGGTTTTAGCTTGGCAACCATAACATGTACAATTAGAGTATCCAAATCATCGTGGTTGTGACAACCATTATCAACTTTAAATATTTTCCACTTTTTACCTTCCCTACCCTCGAGATTATAGAAGACAACCTTAAAAGGGACATCCTATCTTCTTTGCATTGCTATGGTATTTCCTCTCCGTCTTCTTTACATACTTACTATTCTTTCCCTCGTGGATCTTTCGCTTCCCACCTCTCTCACAAATCATTTCAAATCAAGTTTCACCCATATGACTGTTTTGAACTACCACGTACATCTTCTCTTTTTCCTTGTTCATAAGTCATTCCCTTGCCTCCGCCTTACTTGCAAATGACTAAACGCGCATATAACAAAACAAATATCATAAGCATAAGAATTTAACATACTTAATTTGAAGAAAAAAAAAGAATAGTAATAAGTATACTAAATTGTTTGCATAGTGTAGGGAAGTATTGGGCCTCATATAGAAATCATCAACAAACGCTACTGTTAGAGCATTGCTCGGTCGAACTCGCATGCATTGCTATCTCAAGCATGTTTGTCAATATTAGTGATCAAAACTACAAGTCTTGATTTCTAAACTATTATAGCTAAGTCTCGGACTAGGATAGAAAGTGTAGTTTAGCTCAAGGACTTCATGGAGATTCATCATACAAGTAGAAGAACTACTCAAGGAACCGGTGGAACTTCTCGACAAAAAGGTATGTGAAGACTTGAACTTATCTATCACTCAAGATTCTATCTACTTTATCTCCTACTCTTTGAGACAAGAAGTCGTATGCTATATATATAGACTTGGATTATACACATTTGGTATTTCGAGCCGAGTATACCTCGCCTATCTATATCTCGAAATATGTGTTGGTACGCTTTTCGCTTCGATCAAGTTTATCTTTACCATGTGACGAAAGTCATGTTATGTTTCAATCATCTTGAAAATTGCTTTGACGAGAAATGGTGTAACAACTATATAACGTCCTCTAATAATTTTTCAATGATTGAAATGAGAGTTTAGATTACATAACCAATGGTGGACATAAGCATTGTGGTGGAAACACATTTATGTATAAGTCCTATTCCTTGAACCAAAGTTTGCGAACTTTGTTGATCAAGAGAACCGGAAGAATGGCGTGAGCCAAGTCCGCAAACTGACGAAGTTCTCAAACCCGATAATTCTTCTAGAGATTACAAACTACTTGCGTGAAGCTAATTCCGCGAACCGGCGAAGTTCTCATACCCGAGAATTTCAGCTGGAGTTTGTAAACTCTACCCGGTAACTTAAGTCCGCGAACCTAGTCTGCGAACTTGAGAAGGTTATATATCTGAATATGATTTCTGAACTTAAACTTAAAAAGACTAAGGAATGCAGTTTGCAAACCGTGGCTATAAAAGTTCATGAACGGATTCGAGTGAATCAAATCATCTTTGCTTCAATTGTATCTTGTGTAATACATAAGATTTCCTTGCAATTGAACAACTCTCTGACTAATTCATTTGAAGTCATTTGAACTAGTTATGGTGAAGAAGAACATGGTTGATATGAAATGCTCATATGGCTAACCTTTTGGTTAACTATTGTTGAACCAACAAGTACATACGTTTGGGTACGGTTAACAAACCTAGAAGCGTGCATTGTCAAGTGTGTGCAACAAGCTAAGTTTTCGATCTAACGGTTGAGAAATATTAGCTTGAATCTAAATCAGGTTTTCATCTAACGGTGAATATTAAATGCGTTGTTGCTAAGCTAACATTGATTGCAAACCCTGATTTGAAAGACTATATAAAGGAGACATCTAGTATTGTATAAAACTAATCCCCACACCTTACGTGTGATACTAGTTTGCGTGCTAGAGTCGATTCTTCTTTAACCTTTGATTTTCTTCTTCTAAAACCAAGTTAACGACTTAAAGACTTCATTGGGATTGTGAAGCCAGGCCGATAATACTTTTATCGTAGTTGTGTGATCTGATCTTGTATCTTCTATCGTACGAGTACAATCAGATTGATTGGCTTGAGATTGCTATCTTCGATAGGCAAGATATAAAAAGTAATCACAAACACCTTCGTCTCATAGTTTGTGATTCCGCAACATCTTGTTTCGCTACCATACGATTAAGATTGTTGTTAGGTGATTGATAACTCTAGGTTGTTCTTCGGGAATATAAGACCGAATTATCAATTGGTTCCTGTTCACCTTGATTATTATCAAAAGACGGAACAAAACCTTTAGGGTTTATCTGTGGGAGACAGATTGATCCTTTGATAGACTTGTATGTGTGAGATAGACTTGTTTATTGTCAAAGCCTGCGATTTTGGGTCGTATCAACTCTTAGTTATGGGTGAGATCAGCTAAGGGAATCAAGTGCGCAGTATCCTGCTGGGATCAGCGGCGTAGGAGCATAACTGTACCTTGGATCAGTGGGAGATTGATTGGGGTTCAACTACAGTCCAGTCCGAAGTTAGCTTGGAGTAGGCTAGTGTCTGTAGCGGCTTAATACAGTGTGTGTTCAATCTGGACTAGGTCCCGGGGTTTTTCTGCATTTGCGGTTTCCTCGTTAACAAAATTTCTGGTGTCTGTGTAATTCCAGTTTCCGCATTATATTGTTTTATCTTTGTAATTGAAATAATACAGGTTGTGCGTTAGATCATCAATTAGAGTAATCCAACCTTTGGTTGTTGATTTTCATTGATTGATCCTTGGATATTGATCTTTGGTACCATCCAAGTTATTCCTTGTATTTGATTAGAACTCGCAGTTCCTGCTTGAGTAAATCAAATCAAGAGAGAGATATAAACTCGTTGATATACTTTTAATTGATTGAGTCTTGTTGATTCTCTTAAAAGTATATTCGAGTTTGTCCATACAGATTGCTAAGCTAAATATTTAATGGTGTTGTTAGACCCCCGCTTTTTCAATTGGTATCAGAGAAGGAAAACACGTTCAAGACCTCAAAAGTATGTGTTTATAGTAATCTGACTATATGGACCATAAAGTCTCAATTGACGCTTCACCAGGTTTAAAAACCAACCGTAGAAAAAAGCTTGATAAACTGGCTACTCTTCAAAAAGGGTTGGATGAACAAATCCTGATCAACTCTGGTCTTGTTGCAGAAATTACAATTCTTAAGGATTTGATATCCGGTAATAGTCCCTTGGTGAATCTGAGAAACTCCTGTTGTTCCTCCTTAAAGAATAGTCGTAAATCAGATAGTAATCAACGACCGGTTGTTGTGAAAGCTGATATGACTAGGAACCACTCAGACAAACTTCAAGGTTTTGACCCGTATTGTTGTTGTGATTCTTCCAATCACCTTCAATAAGTTTGTATGTCATTTCAAAAGAGTCTGAATGTTGCAAGTAATATTTGTAAGAAAACGAAACAACTTTTTGATACTCTAAAAAGACATACAAAACTATCAGGAAACTCTAAACAGAGAAGTACTAATAGTATGGGTGCCTTTGCTTTAAGATCTACGTCTCCTTTTCAATGGTTTCTTGATAGTGGATGTAGTAGACATATGACAGGTGATCTCACATGGTTTGTTTCATCTATTGACTATGAAGGAGGTCCTGTAACGTTTGGGGATGGAGTTGTTGCTACATCAGCAAGAAGGGAACGATCAAAATTCCCGGTGATCCAGAAATCCATGATGTAGTATACGTAAAAGGTATGACTGCTAATCTTCTTTCTATTAGTCAAATTTGTGACAAAGGACATCGATTTTTCTTCAATGCAAATGGAAATGACATTGTAGACAAAACTGGGAAAGTAATTTTTCAAGGAACTCGTGGTAAAAACGATTGTTATCTACTTGATACTTAGTTTAGCAACCGTTGCAATTTGACAAAGGTGGAATCTACACATCTTTGGCATGAGCGTTTTGGTCACATCAATTATCGTCTTCTCACTAATATCATTAATAAAGAACTTGTTAGAGGCATTCCCAAAATCAATGCAAAGATTAAAGGTGTATGTGGTGCCTGTCAAAAGGGTAAGCAAACGAAATTTCACCACAAATCATCTCGAGATATTCTCACTAAAGCTCCACTTGATTTAATTCATATGGATCTCTTCGGACTAATTCAACAACCCACTGTTGTTGGTAATAAGTATGCTTTAGTTATGGTAGATGATTACACCAGATTCACTTTGGTTGCATTTCTATCTCATAAAAATAAAACTATTGGTGAATTCAAGATTATTATTAAAAGGATCCAGAACGAACAAAGTCGCAAACTAAAAAAAATTAGAAGCGATCGTGGAACTGAATTCAAAGACACCAAAGTATTTGAATTATGTGATGAACTGGGGATCATTCAACAATACTCACCACCTATCACTCCTCAAGCTAATGGAGTTGCTGAAAGAAAGAATATGAATATTCAGGAAATGGCCAGGGTAATGCTCCATAACAAAAACTTACCATTAAGATTTTGGGGAGAAGCTGTTTTTACAGCATGTTATTTGATCAATCGTGTGTATTTACGGTCTAAAACCCTTAACACTCCTTATGAGTTGTGATATGGAAGGAAACCCAACCTACGGTATCTCAAGGCGTTTGGAAGTAAATGCTATATTCTGAAAGATCGAGAACAGAAAGGGAAATTCGACACCAAAAGTGATGAAGGTATCTTTCTTGTCTATGCTTCTGATAGTCGTGGTTTTCGAGTATTTAATCTCAGAACACAAGTCATGATGGAATCTGCTAATGTTATCATCGATGACATTAGTAACTTTCGTCATGATAATCTTCCTGCTGAATGGACTCCAACCGAGACAATTGAGAAAGTCAAAGAAATTCCAGAATCAGTCGAAGTTATCCCAACGGTTACTGATCCTGACATTTCTAGTAACGAGGAAAAGAGCATTGATCAATCCATTCATGACGAACAAGAACGTGTCCCTCTACGACATCTCTGGTTTCAAAGAAATCATGATCCCAACAGTATTATTTGAGGAAGAGATTCTACATCCAAAACAAGAGGACAACTTCAAAATATGTGCAATTTTGGTTGTTATCTTTCACAAGTAGAACCAAGGAATATTGATGAAAATCTGAACGATCCCTTTTGGGTGAATGCAATGCATGAAGAGTTAAATCAATTTCAAAGTACCTTGTCCCTCCAATATCAATATTGTTGGTACCAAATGGATATTCAAGAATAAGTCTGATGAATTTGGCACGATTGTCAGAAACAAAGCTAGACTTGTCGCTCAAGGATATTCACAGATTGAAGGGATTTACTTTGACGAGACCTTTGCTCATGTTGCATGCCTTGAGTCCATTCGTCTTTTGTTAGCTCATCATTGTTTTCTTAAGGTTAAGCTGTTTCAAATGGATATAAAATCCGCGTTCCTCAATGGAATTTTAAAGGAGGAAGTCTATGTCGCTCAACCTAAGGGGTTTGAAAACCCTGATTTCCCAGATCATGTGCTAAAACTCAAAAAGGCATTGTATGAGTTGAAACAAGCACCTAGAGCCTGGTTTGAAAAATTTACCACTTTTCTGATTAGAAAAGGTTTTTCAAGAGGTGGAGCTGATAAGATCTTGTTTACCAAATGGAGTGGGAAATATGTGGTCATTTCTCAAATCTATGTAGATGATATCATCTATGGATCAGCTTCTGAAAAGTTTGCAAACGACTTCCAAGTCTCTCTTGCTAAAGAATTTGAAATGAGCAATGTTGGTGAATTAAAATTCTTCTTAGGATTACAAATTTAAAAACATAAGGATGGAATTTACTTATCCCAAGAAAAGTATGCTCGAGATCTTGTGACAAGGTTCGGCTTGGATAAGTCTTCTCCAAAATTGACACCTATGCCCACTACTGGTAAACTACATAGAAATGAGAAAGAAGTAAAAGTGGATCAATAATTGTATCGATCTATCATTGGTAGCCTTTTGTATCTTACAGCGACTAGACCTGATATTTCTTTCAGTGTTAGTTGTTGTGCCAAGTTTCAGGAAAATCCAAAAGAGTCTCATCTTGCAGTTGCAAAGAGGATCATTCGATATATTAATCACACTGCCGGGTATGGTTTATCTTACACTTTTGATACTAACACTGATCTATATGCTTATTCAGATGTTGATTTGGAAGGATATGGAGAAGACATAAAAAGTACATCAGGGGGTTTCTACTATGTAGGACCGAATCTTGTAGCTTGGCATAGCAAGAAGCAAAATTCTCAATCCTTGTGTCATGTGAGGCAGAGTATACTGCTGCTGGATCATGCTGTACTCAACTTCTATGGATAAAACAAATGCTAGATGATTATGGAGTTGATATTGGAATAATGAAGATATTTTGTGATAACTCTAGTGTGATTCTAATCACTGAGAATCCCGTTGAGCACTCAAGAACAAAGCACATTGACATAAGGTACCATTTTATTAGTGATCTCTATGAAAATGGTATCATAAGTATGGAATTTGTGCCTTCCAAACAACAATTGGATGATATTCTTACCAAACCATTAGACACTGCTATGTTTCAACACCTGTGGCAGTCTATTGGTGTTGTTTTGGTTCATTTAAACGTTCATATAACTCTTGCCCCTATTCTTATCTCTATCTTTTGGGCAATTGAGTTTGAAACTCCAGTAGGTTTACTCCAGTTCATTTTCTGTAGAGTTGTTTTTGTCTTGTTAGTGTCATTTATGTTTCAAAATCCTTCTTTTCTTTTGAAATTAAGGTCGCTCTTGTTGTTCTTTCGGGAATGACATCAAATGGGAGAGAGTTCTTTTGAACTTGTGCTTAATGGTAATATCTTGAGGGGAGTGCGGTTATGGAATATTATAGGGGTTATCTTGTATCTTTAAACTCCTTGATGAATGCATTTAGCTTCGGCTTTATGATTGCATCTAAATTAGTTGGTGTGTATTTTTTCTTTTAGTCATGAAATGTCTCTTTCGGAAATTTCATTATGATCTCGTTATTGTACCTTTGCCAATTTTATTGACAAAAAGAGGGAGAATTAATATGTAGTTCATACTACAAATACATATGGTTTTCGGATCATTATGTAAGGGGGAGTGATTTCCATATGAAATGGAGTATTGACTAAGGGGGAGTGATACATATCACCATAGTATTATTGTTGAAGTTGTGATACAATTGAACTTTGACGCTGTGTAATAATAATATGACACTGTATAACAATGATCGAGAACTATGTTTTCTCATTGCTATAGCTACGGATCTTCAACGTCGGTGATGCTAAACTTACAACCTTTGGGATCATTGGAGTACTTGGAAGTGACGAAGATTTCGAGAAATGTTGAAGATTAGACATGTGGAATAGGAGACATCTAATATTGTAAAAAACTAACGGTGAATATTGAATGCTTTGTTGCTAAGCTAACATTGATTGCAAACCCTAATTTGAAAGACTATATAAAGGAGACATCTAGTATTGTACAAAACTAATCCCACACCTTACGTGTGATACTATTTTGCGTGCTAGAGTCGATTCTTCTTTAACCTTTGATTTTCTTCTTCTAAAACCAAGTTAACGACTTAAAGACTTCATTGGGATTGTGAAGCCAGGCCGATAATACTTTTATCGTAGTTGTGTGATTTGATCTTGCATCTTCTATCGTACGAGTACAATCAGATTGATTGGCTTGAGATTGCTATCTTTGATAGGCAAGATATAAAAAGTAATCACAAACACCTTCGTCTCATAGTTTGTGATTCCGCAACATCTTGTTTCGCTACCATACGATTAAGATTGTTGTGAGGTGATTGATAACTCTAGGTTGTTCTTCGGGAATATAAGACCGGATTATCAATTGGTTCCTGTTCACCTTGATTATTATCAAAAGACGGAACAAAACCTTTAGGGTTTATCTGTGGGAGACAGATTGATCCTTTGATAGACCTGTATGTGAGAGACAGATTTGTTTATTGTCAAAGCCTGCAATTTTGGGTCGTAGCAGCTCTTAGTTGTGGGTGAGATCAACTAATGGAATCAAGTGCGCAGTATCCTGCTGGGATCATAGGTGTAGGATCATAACTGTACCTTGGATCAGTGGGAGATTGATTGGGGTTCAACTACAGTCCAGTCCGAAGTTAACTTGGAGTAGGCTAGTGTATGTAGCGGCTTAATACAATGTGTGTTCAATCTGGACTAGGTCCCGGGGATTTTCTGCATTTGCTGTTTCCTCGTTAACAAAATTTCTGGTGTCTGTGTTATTTCAATTTCTGCATTATATTGTTTTATCTTTATAATTGAAATAATACAGGTTGTGTGTTAGATCATCAATTAGAGTAATCCAACCTTTGGTTGTTGATTGTCATTGATTGATCCTTGGATATTGGTCTTTGGTATCATCCAAGTTATTCCTTGTATTTGATTAGAACTCGCGGTTCCTGCTTGAGTAAACCAAATCAAGATAGAGATATAAAATCGTTGATATACTTTTAATTTATTAAGTCTTGTTGGTTCTCTTAAAAGTATATTCGAGTTTGTCCATATAGATTGCTAAACGAAATATTGGGTGGTGTTGTTAGACCGCCGCTTTTTCAGCTACAATGTCCTACATAAGGAACCAACAAGTTTTACTATAATAATCAGAAGCCATGTAGTAAGTTTTCCTACCGATTGTTCCATAATTGGTTGAATATTGTTTACCCCAAACAACTGATTTCAATATAAAAATGTTGATAGTTAACTGAGTACAAAAAAACAGAATGATCGGAAGAAAAATATATAGTACAACAACCGAATATCAAGAATCAGAAGATAACAAAATTAATCAACTTACGATTTACAAAGATGAAGAATTACAATTTGTACAAGTTTGCGAAATTTTGGGGCTAATGATATATTCGGTAATTAGATAAATTTACAATATTACCGATTGTAAAAGATAAGAATACCGAGTTTTATAATTTTGGAGGAATTTGTTTTTCGGGCCATTATTACAATCTTGTAGTAAATATACTCTGCATAACTATCGAATGTAGATATTTTGGAAAATCAATTTGGGGGTTTAGCATATTCGGTAGTTATCTACTTTCATGAAACTACTGAACGTACATATTTGGGACTCAGAATGTTATATTCGGTAGATATCTATTATATAAAACAGAAGGTGTTTTTGAGCATTTGACGGTCGGATAACATTTTGAGAGACAAACGTTGCATCCAACCATCCCAATCTCATCCCAGCCAAAGACATCCGACGGATACAACAATTGTAACTCTTTTTCGTTATGAACATGCATTAATTAGATTCCCCTAATCATTATGATCTTAAAAAAAACATTAAATGTGACAAATGATAAATAAAGATCGTCATTTATATTTTTGGAGTTAAAAACATGTATAGTTGATATTATTGTCTATAATAAATTAATCATCCTTCATCGACTATAAAAAAAAACATTAAAACTTTTATTAATACTTTAAAAATAAATAAATTTGGAAAGAGTTAAGTATGATAAGTTACCATGATGTGCACATATGTTAATTGGAATAGTAATTTTGAGACAAAGATGCAAAAAATTACAGTTGATTTTCTTTTTTTGTTTTAATGTCGAATATTTATTTAAAAAACATCATGTATTTAATACTTAGTGGAACCTTTTGAGGAATTATTTGGTTTCATATTGCCGTACACGCATCCTAACATTGACGAATTCATATAATAACCAAATGGTTTTGTTAGTACTAAAATTTAAGAAATTACCGAGTTATGGATTTTTATTCATGAGAATAAAATTTATAATAAAACCATAATTTATGAGAATAAAATTTATTTAAAATCTCTATGTTAAATGAAACCACAAATTCTATCGTTATCAAAACAACACATGGTCTTCAAATAGAGGAGAAAACATATGGTAGTTTTTTTTTTCTGCAAGTGCACCACCAGTTGTTTGAGGGTGAAAATTGTTTCTAATGATTTTGGTAATTTTGGGTGTGTGGGTGAGAAATGAACCTAAACCCTAAACAATGTACTACACGGGAGTACTTTTGATTCGAGAGATCAATTTGTACAATCCTGGCCTAAACCAAGAGATGGCCGTTCCAGGCTTGCTTCGGTCACAAAGTTGCCTGTCGTGCTGGCGCTGGGCGCTTGGATTGTTGTTCTGCCGCTGGAGCCTTTCTTTTTCTTCCTTCGTCTACCACGCTCACAGAGGAGAGACCAGTGTTGTATTTCTTATTGATGAGGCATCTGTTCCCTCGGGTTTCGCGTGTGTCCTCGTCTCTGGTTGGCCTGGTTCTTTCCAACAACGCTGGTGTTGTTGTGGCCGACCGTTTTGCAGCTTCATGAAATTCAGAGAACGTCTGGAATAGCAGATTCGCTAGTAAGGCTCATTATATGGGGATCATGCGATTGATGCAAGAATCCACCAATTGTTTTTCGGTCACGTTTGGGTCATGACAATCCAGTGCTTGAATTCTGAATCTTTTGACAAAATCATTCGGATGTTCGTTGTTTCGTTGGAACATCCTTCCTAGATCTGAGAAGGTAATTTGCACAGTCACAAAGAAGTACTTCTTGTAGAAAGGCGCAACCATGTCAGACCAGTTGGGAATGCTTCCTGGCGTAATGTTGTTATACCATGTGTATGCTCTTCCAGTAAGTGATTTCTAAAATTCCCTCAAACGGAGAACGTGATTGTATTCGTGCTCCCCCAGGGACTCCAGGAATCGAGAGACATGTTCACGTGCATTATCGGTGTCATCATATAGAGAGAATTGAGGGGAAGAGTACCCCCTTGGAAGAGGAATTCTTTGTACTTCCGGAGGATACGGGGATTGATGTTGATGTATGTCCATAGAATCAATTTTTTCTCGGTGTCGGAGAAGTTGTTCCAAATCTTCTCGTGTGACAAAATTGGACGGTTGATTTCTCTCCGCTGGAGTTCCTGGGTGAGTCTCTTCGTCTACAAGGGTGCGCCCTGTTGAGGTTCTTGCGCCAGGGGTATTGGAGGTGTTCCTCATGGGATCTGGCTGGCGTGATGCTTGTGGTAGCCGCTTAATTAGTGTCTTGAGAAAAACAAGCACCTCCTTCTGAGTCGAAGCCATGTCTGTTTGGGCTCTAGCGAGAAACTCCTTTCTTTCCATCAAATCAACAATAGTGATATAGGATCGGCTCCCTCTGGGTCCTCCAGTTTCTCGTCCTGACGGCAGAGTAGCTGCGGCTCTGGTGACGATTGGAGGTGTCATACTTGAAGAAATATTGGGAGCGGCGGCAGTGGCTCTGGCTCTGGTGATTGGAGGTGTAACACCTGAAGGAGCATTTTCCACGGCAGAGGCTCTGGCTCTGGTAACCGAAGGTGTAACGCCTGATGGAACATTCTCCATGTTGTTGTTGATGACAGGTGGCACATTATCACCACTGGAAGGAACGTTAACACCGAGAATAATTTCGGCGCCAGTGTTCTCAGGGTTTGTCGCTGATTCAGACCTGAGTTCTACCATCTTGAGATCGGGGTTGAAGGATAAGATCGAGAGTTGAGAAATTGATATTGTAACCGAGAGATTAATCTCCCACTGTGGTCGCCAATTGTTTGAGGGTGAAAACCGTTTCTGCTAATTTTGGTAATTTTGGGTGTGTGGGTGAGAAACGAACCTAAACCCTAAACAATGTATGCACCGGAGTTTTTTGATTCGAGAGATCAATTTGTACAATCCTGGCCTAAATCAAGAATGTCTATTCCAGGCTTGCTTCGGTCAAAAAGTGAAGGAGAAGGGTTGGTCTTAGGGAGGGAAGCGAAGAAAGTGTTGAGACCAGAATAGTTTATTCTGGAAGTGTGGATGTTTTGTAACTTGTATCAGAAAGTAGAACTGGTGAGTCAGATGGAAAGCTACCAGGTGATTTCTAGATACTGTGTGTTTCCGACCAAAAACTTCTGCTTTGGTGGATATAGATGAGACCTATTTATACAAGTCATAGTGAAACATACCCTGGTCTCGTAGGAAGTGGAAACGATTGAGTGGTGGAAGAAAAGAGTAACGTGTAACTGCCAGACGTTATGTTTCCATGATGAAGAAAGTGAATTCGTGTAACCATCGGTCATTAATCTTCCATGATGAAGGAAATGAATTGTTTACACCGTTACTTTTCACCACCACTAATTATCCTACTTCATGACACTTTCTTGTAACGGGAGCATTGCACGACGCACGTTGTAAATCGCAAGACCAATACCCTGATGACCATCCCCTAGTTGTGACATATTTTGATGTATCGAGTGTTTTCGTGGAAAACATGTAGCACTTTGCTACGTGTGGCAAGTTAAAATTGAGAGGCTTGCCGCAGGTAAATAGCATGTAATGCTAGGCTAGTTGCCTAAAACTTGTTGCGAGCTCATCAGTTCGATGGCGAACTTGGATGGCTGAGATTGCATCTCATGATGAAGGATGGCCATTGATTATGGCAACATCTTGTTGTATAGCGAAGTGGCGTCAGCTACATGCTAATGGCATGCCAGTGGCGTAGCCATGGCATGGCGGCATAGCGGCATGCTAGTAGCCGCGACATCGTGGTATGGCAGTGACTTCACAGCATGGTCAAAGCTAAAAATTGGCTTCGTAGCCAAAGTTAGGGTTTGGCGTCGTGGAAGGATTTGGTGTGGCTAAGTTTTGGCGTCGTGGAAGGATTTGGGCATGGCCAAGTCTTGGCACCGTGGAAGGATTTGGGCGTGGCCAATTCTTGGTGCCGTTGGAAGAATTAGGGCTTGGCGTGGCCAAGATGCCATGGAAGAATTTTTCGTGGAAGAATTAGGGCTTGGCGTGGCCAAGTCTTAGCGCCATCGGAAGGATTTGGCGTGGCCAAGTCTTGGCGCCGTTGGAAGAATTCTCCGTGGAAGAATTAAGGCTTGGCGTGGCCAAGGCGCCGTGGAAACATTGGGGCTTGGTGTGGCCAAGGCGTCGTGGAGTCGGACCCACGTGTGGCGTGGAAACGTTGTCCATGTTGCCATGCCAATCCCATTGCTATGGGAACGTTATTTGGATTTAGTAGCAATTTGCTCAAATTAGGGTTTGTCGAATACCCTAATTAGTGCACGTGGCGTGCGGTTGCGGCATGGCGCTACCTTTGTGCAAATGGTGCCATGGCTATGCCAAAGGAACCATGGCAAGGTCATAGTGTGGAAACGTCCACAGGAGTAGGAATTGTCGTGTGGTGGATGTAGTTTAGTGGTAAGAATTCCACGAAGTGGAATGTTTGCGAGGTAGCATGTTGCGAAGTTGGCATGTTGCGAAGTTGCCGCGGTAGGGTGCGTTTGGCCTTTAATGTATGGTGGAAAGTTTAGAACAATCTGATTGGCCACAAAAGGGGGCCGGCCAAACATAAGGCGCGACCACACTTCTAGTGAGAGTGTGGCGCCTTTAGGGCGACCTGATTGGTTAATGGGAAGTGAGGCCGGCAAGCTAGGGCGTGACCGCACTTCCAGTGCGCTGCGACGGATTTAATTAATTTTGACAAGCAAGGTCTGGTGCATTGCGTGAGGCACGTAACTCTAACTTCTGCAAGTTATTCAGGACGATTGACTGAATTCTATGTGTCGACACAGAGTTCTTTTAAGTTTGTTACAAGAGGGCAGCATGCTTTTCTGATTGAATACCTTATGCAAAAATCTTATTCTTAATACTTGGAGATTCGTGCTACTCTGCTGCGAGTGAACACAAATCATCATGCCATATCAACATTAAGAGTTCAGCCGGGGAACATAGAATAGAAGGCATTCAGAGGAACTTATATTAAGTTAATATAAGCGAGGCGCCGAAATTTACAGAACATCTGGGATTCGCCAGTCTGGATAAATTTTATATAAGTACATTGAGCGACTCAATAAATTTTCCAGT
Organism: Papaver somniferum; assembly: GCF_003573695.1. Taxonomy (NCBI): domain Eukaryota; kingdom Viridiplantae; phylum Streptophyta; class Magnoliopsida; order Ranunculales; family Papaveraceae; genus Papaver; species Papaver somniferum. Next base: position 41,321,229 of record NC_039368.1, read on the forward strand.
GGAGAGGTTAGCACACGTGGCTCTGTTTCCTTGCAGAGTGACGTCACATCAGATGTAAGGTTTTACGATTTTAACCCTAAGCTAAAAACCACCATCAACATTAAGTCCCCTTCTTAGCACATAACAGTGGCGTTGTTGCGGGGTAAGCATGAGATGGTGACGGACAAGAGCAAAATAGAAGAGGGCAAGGCGTGAAGAGTTTGCCAGGGAAATTCAACTAACCTTTAGCAGAAGGCATGAGGAATCCGTGATCCTTGTATTGACAACTTGGCGCATTTCCGGCTTTACCAGGGGGTGTTGGCGTAGATTTTTGCTTCCCGGAACACTGGTGCCAATTTGGGCCATGGGGTGGTGAAGATGGCGCTTCCGGCTTAGGAATGGCGGACGACGCGGCTTTGAACGGTGGAGATTACGTTGCTTTGAACGGCGAAGATGGTGCTTCAATCTTGGCCGAGCGAAGATGATGCTGCGGAATGGCGAGTAGCACGGCTAGCTTGGAAGGGACGATGGCATGACTAGCTTGGAAGGGCCAATTGCGTGGCTGGCTCGGAAGGGCCGATGACGTGGATAAGATGGCCATGGAGCGTTGGAGATGGAGCCATGGAGCGTTGGCTTGGGACACGAAGATTGCGTTGTCTTGAACGACCAAGATGGCGCCGCTTTGAACGGCGAAAATGGCGCTGCTTTGATCTTGGATGTACGGAGATGGCGCGACTAGTTTTAGAACAACTATTAGTTTGGACGCAGGCTTCTGGCACAGGCCTGGTGCGGCTGACTTGGAGTAGCGGATAGGTGCGGCTAGCTTGGAGTAGCGGATGGCGTTGTTGGTGCATCGGCTATCGAGCAGAGAAGCTAGCGCTGGAAGAGTGCGAGATGTTGGTGTCGGCTAGGACGTGGGGCCGTTGGCACTGCTGGCTTGGGAGTGGAAAGATGGGGCTGGCTAAGTCACAGAATGACTTGGATACCAAAACCCTAATTATTCCGTATAAACAAATATTTAATCCAGCTGGTATCACGCATGTGAAGCCTTGTTTCACGACTGGTAAAATATTTTCTGCTGAATATAAGAGGTGATCTTGAATCCTGCGCTCATACAGATCATCATAAAATCGCATCCACCTTCTTCACATGTACTTTCTCGTGTTTATTCTCCTAGTCCCATTTTGTCTTTCTCAACATGTAGATTGCCGGTGCAAACGTGGTAAAAAAAATTGTGTAGCATATAATGGGATCTTCCAGTGATGATCGTACCTCTTCGGAAAGAAATTCTGAGCCCGACGAAAACCAGTTTTCTTCTCATGAGGGGGTATTAGACAGAATTGATTCTCTGTTCCGTGAGGCTGGCGAGATTGTGCAAGGCATGTTTCTCTCCCATTTATGCAGAGTGCGGATGTGTGTTCATACTCTCTTGGCTTCAGTGGACATGGAGGAAAAGTGGAGGCACGATGAAGCATCCCAGCTCGTCGGGGGATCTCAGAGCAATGAATCTTCTCTACAACCCAGTGTTAGGGCTGAACGATTCGCCTTTCGATTGAAGCGGCGGAAGACTGAGTCCACGAAACTTTTAGATAAGAACCAGTGTAATTACCCTGTCCATGATGGTATCATAATCCTTGACTTTGATGCGGACGAATCGGGACGTCCTCAAGAAGCTGTTGGAAAATCTCATGAGGAAGATGTCGACACGTTTCATGAGGCTGAAGCAGCTTCTGGAGTGGACGCCGAAACTGTTGTCAGGGACATTGACGCAACCGCTGAGGATGCCGTCAAGGTGGACGAGGAGACGGATGCAACGTATGTTGGAGCCATTGGAGAAGCTACGGAAACATACGCTGGGACTGTTGTTGAAACAAACGCCGGACAGGAAGTGGAAGCTACTGCTGAGGTGGCTTCTAGATGGGATGCTGCAGTCGCTGCTGCTAAGGCGGCTTCTGGATGGAACGTCGGATTTGTTGCTGCTAAGGCGACTTCTGGATGGAATGCCGGAGTTGCTGCTGCCGAGGTGGCGTTTGGATTGAACGTTTGCTGCCAGAAAGGGTGCTGGGGAAAGTGCTTGAAAAAGATCTGATGAAGGCGCTATTGATCCAGACGTCTGCCATTAACGCCCAATTTTTTCCACTTTTGCTATTTCTTCTCGGCGTGTAGCCTCTTTTGGTATTCCAAAAGTTTACTTTCACTTTCTTGTTTCCATGGCGGAGTTAGGGCTTCGCCAAGTAACTTTCCATTATTCAGTTTTATGGTTTCACATCTCTGAATGAATTAATAAAACCTTCGTACTGAAAAGATCCAAAAACCCTTTATGCGAAAATAAGTTGCTCGCCCCTCCTAGTCATCCAGTAGACGGACGGACGGACGTCGTACACAAATAGTGTGGATAGAATTTTCCGCCGGTACTGGACGGCCTGTTGTGCCGCCAATGCCTTCGAACGCCTACATCACCCATAGTAACTCGAGACAGGAGAGAAAATAAAAATAATAGTTAAGGGTTCGACCGACCTTCCTTGCATATTCCCTTCTTCGGTATTTTGAATAGATATATCCTTCTTTGGTTTCTCTGGTTTTCAATCGACAGGCAATGATTCTGTGAGAGTTTGGGTTTGCTTGGTATTTTTCCTTTAAGGTGGCTCGGGAAGACTTTTTAAGGAAAGATGTTCTTTTTTATTGAAATTGAAAATTCTACTTATGAATGCAAGCAGTGCAATCATTTTGGGGAAGTTACAAACATTGCATGAAAAAGGGAAAATGCAGAAGGAAATGTCGAAAGGAGAATGCTGGAGGTGAAGGTAGCACAACATTTTAGGTATTGAAGGGTTTGAGACATCGCGAGTGAATCGTCACACCTTCCAATTTGTCAGCATTGATGAGTTTGCATTAACCACCAAGATAACATCTGCCACCAGATATGACTCGTCTTCCTTTTCTTTGGGTGGACCAGGTCGAGCATCTATCTTCGCTGTTATATTTCCAACTTGAAACGAGGTTGTCTTGACTACCATATCTCCAATTTGAAACGGGTTTGGGCGTTGTCCAACCACTTGGTTTTTGAATTCGTCATCTTTGGCCGTGACAGCTTCCAGATTTTTGACAAAGCACTTGAAAGGCCTAAACGTCCCATTCACATCTCCTAATGGCGCCCGGGTTGATAATCGGAGCGAGTCCCCACGCCTGGACGAGAGGAGATGTGACTGGGTTTGTTTAACCATACTTACTTGTGTTCGGAATCTGCGGATGAACATCGACGGGATTTCTCCAGGTAATTGAGTTACATTGGTAAGTTGTTGATATGACAACATGTAATCTTCAAAGTTGGACGGCTTGTTGGAAATCCTTTCGGGTATCGACATCGGCAGAGGGGATACTCCTAACTTTGCTTTGTTGCCGTGTACCCATGCGTGCCCCAGAATTATGTCGTAATTTGAAAGCTCTTTGACAATGTGGAATTTTCCATGTGTTAGAGTGTCTTCCACCTTGATTTCAAGGGTGATGTATCCATACGCGTCCACCGCCTCGCCTTCCAAGTTTTTGACCACGGTTGGGGAACGGGTAGCCTCCTGTTTTGAAACTCCCGCATCTCTCAGGGTTTTTATGGTAATGATGTTGAAGTTAGAGGCCGCGTCGATTAATGCGTTGTCGAGCTCGGCGTCCCTCAGATGAACCGTGGTCAGCAGTCCCAAGTTGCATTTTCCAGCACCGCTTCTCGGGAGAGTTTGGGGTTCTGGCGTGGTTTCTTCAGTAGGAAAGAGTCGCTTGCCTGATACAACACGATTAAAGGATGTGAAGATATCTTGGCGTTGTGTCTTGGAGAGATGGAGAATTTCGTACACACGCTGCATCATGGATTGCACAGTCTCGTGTACAGAGTCCCCAGAGACCATGCAATTTCTGACTGGGAGTGGATCTCTGTGAACTCCTTCATTGCCCAGTTGAAGTTCCCCTGCTTCTATCTTTTCTTTGAAGATATGTTTTAGCTTGTTGCAGTCACTGGTCGGGTGGTGGACAAGTCTGTGGTAGCGGCAATACTTGGGGTTTGCCATTTCCGCTTCGGTTGGTGGGCGTCTGTAGGAGGTAGTATGATGGCATCGCCTTGGATCCATTCTTCCAAGAGTTCAATCACTTCCTCAATTGGGAATGGGAAATCCAAGACATTTTGGCCAGCTTCTTGATGTCGCATGGGAGGTTTAGCGGTAGTCTTCCGAGGCAAAGTTGCCTGTCGTGCTGGCGTTGGGCGCTTGGATTGCTGTTCTCGCTGGAGCCTTTCTTTTTCCTCCTTCGTCTACCACGCTCACATAGGAGAGACCAGTGTTGTATTGCTTATTGATGAGGCATCTGTTCCCTCGAGTTTCATGTGCGTCCTCGCCTCTGGTTGGCCTGGTTCTTTCCAACAACGCTGGTGCTGTTGTGGCCGACCGTTTTGCAGCTTCATGAAATTCAGAGAACGTCTGGAATAGAAGATTCTCTAGTAAGGCTCATTATATGGGGATCATGCCATTGATGCAAGAATCCACCAATTGTTTTTCGGTCACGTTTGGGTCATGACAATCCAGTGCTTGAATTCTGAATCTTTTGAAAAAATCATTCGGATGTTCGTTGTTTCGTTGGAACATCCTTCCTAGATCTGAGAAGGTAATTTGCACAGTCACAAAGAAGTACTTCTTGTAGAAAGGCGCAACCATGTCAAACCAGTTGGGAATGATTCCTGGCGTAATGTTGTTATACCATGTGTATGCTCTTCCAGTAAGTGATTTCTAAAATTCCCTCAAACGGAGAACGTGATTGTATTCGTGCTCCCCCAGGGACTTCAGAAATCGAGAGACATGTTCACGCGCATTATCGGTGTCATCATATAGAGAGAATTGAGGGGAAGAGTACCCCCTTGGAAGAGGAATTCTTTGTACTTCTGGAGGATACGGGGATTGATGTTGATGTATGTCCATAGAATCGATTTTTTCTCGGTTTCGGAGAAGTTGTTCCAAATCTTCTCGTGTGACAAAATTGGACGGTTGATTTCTCTCCGCTGGAGTTCCTGGGTGAGTCTCTTCGTCTACAAGGGTGCGCCCTGTTGAGGTTCTTGCGCCAGGGGTATTGGAGGTGTTCCTCATGGGCTCTGGCTGGCGTGATGCTTGTGGTAGCCGCTTAATTAGTGTCTTGAAAAAAACAAGCACCTCCTTCTGAGTCGAGGCCATGTCTGTTTGGGCTCTAGCGAGAACCTCCTTTCTTTCCATCAAATCAGCAATAGTGATATAGGATCGGCTCCCTCTGGGTCCTCCAGTTTCTCGTCCTGACGGCGGAGTAGCTGCGGCTCTGGTGACGATTGGAGGTGTCATACTTGACGAAATATTGGGAGCGGCGGCAGTGGCTCTGGCTATGGTGATTGGAGGTGTAATACCTGAAGGAGCATTTTCCACGGCAGAGGCTCTGGCTCTGGTAACCGAAGGTGTAACACCTGATGGAACATTCTCCATGTTGTTTTTGTTGACAGGTGGCACATTAGCACCATTGGAAGGAACGTTAACACCGAGAATAATTTCGGCGCCAGTGTTCTTAGGGTTTGTCGTTGATCCGGACCTGAGTTCTACCATCTTGAGATCGGGGTTGAAGGATAAGATCGAGAGTTGAGAAATTGATATTGTAACCGAGAGATTAATCTCCCACTGTGGTCGCCAATTGTTTGAGGGTGAAAACCGTTTCTGCTAATTTTGGTAATTTTGGGTGTGTGGGTGAGAAACGAACCTAAACCCTAAACAATGTACTGCACGGGAGTTTTTTGATTCGAGAGATCAATCTGTACAATCCTGGCCTAAATCAAGAATGTCTGTTCCAGGCTTGCTTCGGTCAAAAAGTGAAGGAGAAGGGTTGGTCTTAGGGAGGGAAGCGAAGAAAGTGTTGAGACCAGAATAGTTGATTCTGGAAGTGTGGGTGTTTTGTGACTTGTATCAGAAAGTAGAATTGGTGAGTCGGATGGAAATCTACTAGGTGATTTCTAGATACTATGTGTTGCCGACCAAAAACTTCTACTTTGGTGGAAATAGGTGAGACCTATTTATACAAGTCATAGTGAAACGTACCCTGGTCTCGTAGGAAGTGGAAACAATTCAGTGGTGGAAGAAAAGAGTAATGTGTAACTGATAGACGTTATGTTTCCATGATGAAGAAAGTGAATTCGTGTAACCCCGGGTCATTACTCTTCCATGATGAAGGAAATGAATTGTTTACACCGTTATTTTTCACCACCATTAATTATCCTATTTCGTGACACTTTCTTGTAACGGGCGCATTGCACGACGCACGGTGTAAACCTCCAGACCAATACCCTTATGAGCATCCACCAGTTTGTGACATATTTTGATGTCTCGAGTGTTTTCATGGAAAACATGTAGCACTTTGCTACGTGTGGCAAGTTAAAATTGAGAGGCTTGACGCAGGTAAATAGCATGTAATGCTAGGCTCGTCTTGGCTAGTCGCCTAAAACTTGTCGCGAGCTCATCAGTTCGGTGGCGAACTTGGATGGCTGAGATTGCATCTCATGAATAAGTATGGCCATTTATTATGGCCACATCTTGTTTTATAGCGAAGTGGCGTCAGCCACATACTAATGGCATGCTAGTAGCCGCGGCATAGTGGTATGCCAGTGACGTCGCGGCATGGTCAAAGCTAAAAATTGGATCCGCAGCCAAAGTTAGGGTTTGGCGTCGTGGAAGGATTTGGCGTGGCCAAGTCTTGGCATCATGGAAGGATTTTGGCGTGGCCAAGTCTTGGCGTCGTGGAAGGATTTAGGCGTGGCCAAGTCTTGGCGTCGTTGGAAGAATTCTCCATGGAAGAATTAGGGCTTAGCGTGTCCAAGGCGCCATGGAAGAATTAGGGCTTGGCGTGGCCAATTCTTGGCGCCATTGGAAGGATTTGGCATGGCCAAGTCTTGGCGTTGTTGGAAGAATTCTCCGTGGAAGAATTAGGGCTTGGCATGGCCAAGGCGCCGTGGAAGAATTAGGGCTTGGCGTGGCCAAGGGGTCGTGGAGCCGGACCCACGTGTGGCGTGGCAACGTTGGCCATGTTTCCCTGCCAATCCCATTGTTCTGGGAACGTTATTTGGCTTTGGTAGAAATTTTCTCAAATTAGGGTTTGTCGAATACCCTAATTAGTGCACTTGGCGTGCGGCTGCGGCATGGCGCTACTTTTGTGCAAATGACGCCATGGTTCTGCCAAAGGAACCATGGCAAGGCCATAGTGTGGAAATGGCCACATGAGTAGGAATTCTTGTGTGGTGGCTGTAGTTTAGTGGTAAGAATTCCACGAAGTGGCATGTTTGCGAGGTAGCATGTTGCGAAGTTGGCATATTGCGAAGTTACCGCGGTAGGGTGCGTTTGGCCTTTAATGTATGGTGGAAAGTTTAGAGCAACCTGATTGGCCACAAAAGGGAGCCGGCCAAACATAAGACGCGACCACACTTCTGGTGAGAGTGTGGCGCCTTTAGGGCGACCTGATTGGTCAATGGGAAGTGGGGCCGGCAAGCTAGGGCACGGCCGCATTTCCAGTGCACTGCGGCGGATTTAATTAACTTTGACAAGCAAGGTCTGGTGCACTGCGCGAGGCGCGAAACTCTAACTTCTGCAAGTTAGTCAGGACGATTGACTGAATTCTATGTGTCAACGCAGGGTTCTTTCAAGTTCGTTACAGGAGAGCAGCATGCTTTTCTGATTGAATACCTTATGCAAAGATCTTATTCTTGGTACTTGGAGATTCGTGCTACTCTGCTGCAAATGAACACAAATCGTCATGCCATATCAACATTAAGAGTTCAGCCGGGGAACATAGCATAGAAGGCATTCAGAGGAACTTATATTAAGTGAATATACGCGAGGCGCCGAAATTTACAGAACATCTGGGATTCGCCAGTCTGGATAAATTTCATATAAGTATATTGAGCGACTCAATAATTTTCCAGTGGAGAGGTTAGCACACGTGGCTCTGTTTCCTTGCAGGGTGACATCACATCATATGCAAGGTTTTACGATTTTAACCCTAAGCTAAAAACCACCATCAACACCAGTAACTTAGAAGATTCGGGTGATTTAACAAACACTTACACATTTATCAAAAATTAGATCAAGGCAAGGCTTTTAGGGCAGGGTTTATTTATAACAATAATCCTTGAGCTTAGGACGATCAAATAACATTTTTAGAGGCAAACGTTGCATCCGACCATCCCGATCTCACCCAAGTCATAGATATCCGACGAATGTAAGATTTGTAACCTCCTTTCGTCACAGATATATGCATTCATAACTCTCATAATTAGTTCCTCACCATTTAATTAAAAAAATAATGTAGCAACAAAACAACAAAGTGAAAAATTAATTCTTACAACCATTTACGACTAATATTTTAGACTCATATCTAATTATTCAAAAAGAATAAAAATACATTTTGACTTAAATCTTTTAAAAATAAGAAACAATAAACCTTCACGACCTGTGTAACATTTAAGAATTGCTGCAAGAAAATCATGAATTTAGATTAATTTTCCTTGTGTCGTGTCGTTATGGCACGGGATATTTCTATATCCAAATGGAGTCAATGAAGTGAACCAGTTAAATATGATAAGGTACCATCAAGAGAAAAAATTTGAACAATAATGCGTATGTGTAAACTAACCTTACTTCTGAAATAAAGGTGCACAAAGATACCGTTTTTGTTCAAGTTTCGATTTTTATTTGACAAACTCATGTATTCAATGTTTAGTGGAAATTTTTGAGGAACTTTTGGGTGTCATAATTACTGTGCACGTATCCTAGAATATATGAGTTCATATTAAACACAAAGGGTTTTGTTAGTACTAAAAATTTAAACCTTGCCATGTTCCAGAATTTTACCTATTTTCTAAAATCACAATTGATGAGAGTAAAAATTTATTTAAATTCTACGTAGTAAATAAAACCACAAATTATGTCCTTATCAACACTGCAATTAGGGTCTTCAAATGGAGGACGAAACATATGGAAGTTTTTTTCGTGAAAGTGCACCACCAATAATTTAGAAGACTCAGATAATGCAACAAAATTATTTGGATGACAAATATCTAAGATTTTCATAGCTATAAGGTCTCATGGGTCAAAATAAGTCTTATTATAGTTTTATAGCATTTATTTAAACCATTATGATCAAAAATTATATCGTCAAGTCGTGCCGTTACGGCAACTAAGAGGCTTAGATTTATTTCTAGTGTAGATACATTATCTACCGATTCTGGGTAGCTCATGGCATTCAATGCATGCAGAAATCGAATTTCCTTGTTTACGAATGCATACAAACGCATACACAGTTGGTATTTGAGTTTCTTAACACAATACCTGTATGTTTGATGCATCATTAGCTTCGATTTCGGGTGATTCTCCGTTTTCTTCCATGAAAGCGTCGTTTAGGGCTTCCTCTCCACAAAAGTTTGGATAATTCAACATATACCCCATATTGTCTTCTCTAAACGGTAGTGAACCTTCAACATTATGTTCTTCGTGATGATTCTCACCTTCTTCTTCATATCCATCCATTTTTGTTGTTTATTTCAGAAAAAGTGATTTTTCCTATGTTTCCTTCTTCTTCTCAAAAATGAAAAGAATTTCCTTCAAATACATCACCACATTGCAATCGGAGCAACAGAATATTGTGTTATCTACCGATTTAATCGGAGGACCAAATCTTATGCTATCTACCAATTATTTGAGGGTAATTTTGTCATTACGAATTACGCTAGATAAGAGTTGACTTCAGTTTACGTTTGGGTGACCCATTTTTGTTTTTAAACCTTGCGAGGTACACAATTTTTTTTTCTTTAAGGCTTGCAGAAGTTGCAGTATACAGATGCACATCTTCCGATAGAAAGGGTATATTTCAGATGTTGTCTCAGCTTTCCTCGGTCCCTTTTGTTGCACGATCATTACAGTGTTTATACTGTCATCTTTTCATTTCTCCAAGGCTATCCAGGATTCAGAATTATCCGTTGGAAACATCCATTAAATATCTCAAAAGAACTCTTTTTGGGATCTCCTGTAAATTCAACCAGCAACACAGCTAAGTTCTATTAGCTGCAGAGCCAGTTGATCAAATATTGGCATTCCACATGATATACTTCACCCTATAGCTGGCTAAACCATGAGAATAAAAAGTTTGGGAGCTCAGAAGTAGCTTGATTGCATTTGCAATAACTCAAGATGTCCCAATATCTTAGCTAGTTTTGATTTTAACTTTGGAGTTACATTTTGTGCAAGATCGATAAGAATCGCACGAGCAAGTTCCCCATACTTAACTCTATGAGCTGCAACTCTAAAAATTCTTTCCAACATCCAGACAGATTTTTCTTGAGCTTTTATAGTACCTATTTCAAGAACTCTTATAAGAGCTTCAACACCTGATGCTTTAGCTATTTCGTCACTTCCCTTTACCCATATTTCATCTTGCATCATCGTCGCAAGAGCACTAAGAACAGCCTCATCTGCATCTCTCTCCTTGCCTTCCAATATGCGAACCAATGGAGAAATTGCACCAGCCTTGACCAAACAAAACGAAGTTTTAACACAGCAATACCCGTCATGAATTTGACAAAATTCACTAGAAGGAGGAGGAACACACGACCACTTTGGACTTTTGGACTTGCTCAGTGTTAATGAATTTTGTGAAAGCTGAGCTAATGAAGTTGCTGCCTTGGATTTAGCAATGGGAGACCCGATTGATAGTAACATCACAAGCCAAGGAATGACCCCTTCATTAGCAGAAAATTGTTGCAATTTCTTATCTGAAGGAACTGTGAACCTTATTAGTATACCTGCCACACTCTCTAGTAACCACTTGTTCATGGGGGCTGAAGTTTTGGTATGCAAGTTTAGAAAGGAGATCATAATGGGAAGAATATGCGCCTTCTTGAGTATATCTGTTGCTTTTTTGTCGGAGACCGGGAAATTACTCAATACGCCAAATGCAGCAGCTCTTTCACTTTCAGAGGTTGATATCGAAGTAATATTTACTATGATTTTGATGTAGTTTTCTCCAAGTTGTTCTGTTAAATCATCTGGTGGATCTTTAGTAAGATTGTAAAGCAAATTCAAGGATCCCATTCTGATTTCGGTCTTGTTTTCAGTTAGGAAGGGTAGAAGAAGCTGAATAGCACCATTTTCCTTCAGTTGATCCCTCACTTCGGATGCAGTAGAATGGCTGACAATGCTATTTAGTGAACACAAGAGATGATGTTGAACCATTGGTTGTGATAAAGTTAGAAGAGAAAGCATCTGTTGAGCCACGTCGAGGTTGATGAGAATTGATTCTGATTGGGAAATTCTTGCAAGAATAGCCGATGCTGGTTCACGAAGGCTCATGAGAACAGAAGTCACTGAGAAAAGTAGGTTTAGAAGAGTTGGTACAATGCCTGACCGAACCAGACGTCGAACATTCTCAGCCAAAGTAGATAGATTCTGTAATGCACCCAAAGCTGACACATTTGCTTCAAGTTTCCCTGAACTAAACATTTTCACAAGGTATGCAATTGATCCTTCTTTTCCGAGGGAAGCTCTGCTTTGGTCTGTAAGCACCATTCTTGATAGTGCAGTGGCCATTAGAATCTTACTCATGTCAGAGCCTGCATAAAGTAGAAGTTAAGGGGCATACATGGTACAAACTGTGACAGATTCACCATGGACGAAATAATCAGAAAAGGATAAAAATGCATCACACATCGGTTCATAGTCTAATTTTGGACATACCAAAACTGTGTAAAGGGAGAGGAGACATATTCAAAATAAGATAAGCAATCATAACCCTTCGGTATCGAATTTTCAAACAACCACGAATCATAAAATCAAACTAGAAACACAAAAACTATTCAAACTTACATGGGCAAGTAAAGTTATTCCTGGGGGATCTTATATGAATTCTACATTCACGACAAACAATACGAAACGCAACTGTATTGCATTATGGTTCTGAATGCCATGAAAGTAATCAGAATTCAGAAAAATGAAAATGAAAAACCAAAAATGTAGAAGAGCTGTTTTACCTTCCTTAAGGTGATGAACCAAGGGTCTGAAATAACCAGCCTCGGCCATATGAAGAACATCTTGGGTATTACTAGACAGAGCATTCAGTAACTTCCCTGCATCACACGAAGCAAGTTCGTTTTCGCCATTAAGTAGTGCTACTAACATAATTATACACCCTTTGATTCTTCCAATTCGTCGACGAACTTCCACAATTTCCGAAAGATGAAGCAATAATCCTACAGCTTCTCTACTCTCCTCAACATTTCGCGCAAGAGATTTGACCAGAATCGTTAAAGACTCGACATCGGCCATCTTCTCCTATATAAAATAACAGTAAAAATTCTCTATTGAGGTTAATTAATGTAGAAAATTCAAATGGAAAACCAAACCTTACAACTATATTTTGAAGGTACCTTGTTAACGCCATTTTCAACCGCCAAGCTTCTAAGCAATAAAAGTATACCTAATCTATTATCTTGCTTAGCAGACCCTAATCGCTTTACTAAAAGAGGAACAACTCCTTGATCAACAATCCACTCATTTCCAATCATTCTGTTCTCAATAAGTGTACTTAACGCTAACAAGGCGAATTTCAGTTCCTCGTCGTTACCGTATTTAATCTGAATTACAACATCATCAAAATCAAAAATTATTTTCTCAATTTTCTCATCCTTACTGTTTGCTTCTTCTTTTACCTCCTCCTCTTCCAACTCATTCTCAATACTAACTTCTTCAAACCTAACATTCATCATTTCCATATGCAGAACCCCAATTTCTTCTCTAATCTCGGTCCCTACATGACGAACTGTCAAAAGAAGTAGGCCTAAACATCTACCAAGATTATGAGTTTGTTCTTCAATCTGTTTTGTTGTCGTCGAAGTGATTTCATTTGGATTAATTAAGGTGAAAGACTTTTCAAGCTCTTTCCCAAGCAATTCTACTATTTTACAAACTGGAATCGTGTCGTTGATGTTGTTATTATCCTTCAAATCGTTGAGTACTTGAATTATTCTCTCCAAGTATACTGAAAATTCAGAAAACAAACCTGTTTCTGGTTGAATTTCTTTTTCCATGAGAGAATACTGTAGTGATTCCAGTATGTTTGAGAGAATTTCTGAAACCCTTCTACTGAGTTCCTACGACAGACAGAGAAGAGAATGACTTATAAAACCTTCTTCACCTAGTATTAAAAAGGGTGATGTAATAACTATAATGGAAGAACTAGTCTTTTTGACACAGACAATCAAACAGATTTTCCATTTGTTTTTCTCCGACTGGAAGTTGTAACGGGCCTCATGGTTACATGGATCCAATCAGGTACTGCCACGTTCAGTGGGATAACTTAAAGCCGGCCCTCGTGTACAGATACCAGCAGGTTATTGGGTTAGAGGCAGTGACAAACACCAACTGCCAAAATCAGAAGTGGTAGAAGGGACAGAATTGGATGTAGTGAGTAGGTAGTTTATGAAGAAACGGTATATTTGAGGAGGTCAATAAGTCCAGCATTAACAGTCAAGTCAACTCTTCGCTTTTCTTATCTTCTTAATTACGTTATGGTAGTTGCAAGTGTCCTAGTGTTGTCCCTCCCTCACTCCCAATTGGGTTTGAAAAATTTTCCCCTTGGAGTCTGGAGAAATCTGATAAATTTTCAGTTGACCTGTTTATAGGAACCATTGGAGTTGTCTTTCTCGCGGATACATTCTCTGCACTAGGCTGTTCTTACAAAATTTTCAACACCCTGATTTCTTATCTGATGAATCTGTCATTGACCTCAAACCATCATATTGATAAGCACGGTCAAAAGTAAGTCAAAAGGGACCTGTGTATATCAGAATTCAGATAATACATTTTTGTTTTCTCAAAAATAAATAAAATACAGACCTTTCTTTGTTATCCTTGAATCTCAACAAACATTTCTGCATTCTGCAGCACTTTATCACATTCTCAGACTGATTTGTTTTGTTTCTGAACCAGTTTTTCAAAGCTCGATTCAATTGAATAACAGTCAAGTTTTTTTCACTTTGGAACCACAAAGAATAAGGAATATACTTGCCCATTCGCAGAAAAGGAGGTATACACGGTTTCTCATCATGATAATGGAAACAGCTTCTCCAACATTGCATTGGAAAGGATCTTGTTTGGGTCCAATTCCCTTCTTGCTTTATTGTATGCATCTACAGGATATCGCTTTCTCAACCTTTCTTGGACTGTCACAAGTTCGTCCATGTCTTTTGGAACCTGTAATAGCCATTAAAAAAAAAATATTACAGTGTGGACTTGATTGAATTTAAACCCCTCCCTCCACTGGCCTGGAATCAATCTTGCTCTAATTCCAAAGGGATGAAACCTAACGTTGGTATTACTATTAGACCTCAATGGCTGCTTACTGGTTGCACCGTGAGAATAATCTATCAATATCTCAGGAACTCCATAGAAGAAGCTGCCTCAAAGATCTCCAGAAAATTCTACAATCTTGAGTTTTAAATAAATATGTATGTATATATGTGTGGATAACAAGGAGCAAAATGTCTTAGCATTAATTCATACCTCAATCTTAGCCCAATGTTCGTAGGCAGAATATTTATCCCACAATTGTTTCTGTGTCAAATGCTTGTAGTTGAGAAACTCTTCTGTGATCTCCTTCCTTTGACGTGCATCTGATGTTGGAAGGTACATGATAATACCGACCTGATAAACAGAGAAAAGATTCAGACAACTAAGAGACTTAGATTTATCAGCAACATCCAGCTCTTGACGTAATCATGCATCTACAGTCTATAAGATTAAACTGATCTGTTCATGTAAACTTGGCTGGGATTCGAGTCACTCAACAAGTACCACTAGTAGTCATCATATGTGGTTCACAGGTTTAACGCTGAAAGTTCATTCAACCTATCTACCTCAGCTAAGAAATATGGATTATGGAACTCCGGCAATTCGATATTATTTGGTAGCTTCTCTTTTTGGATGGTTAAAAAGGCGAGGAGACCTGGCTATTTTTTAAAACAGAGACATATTACAGCACTAAAACAAGCATTAGATGAAGAAAGAAGGCAGTGGAGTGAATGTTACCCAGGAGAATATGTCATCTTCAACTGAGCTAGAAGCTGGACTCATGAGGCTCTTGCTACGAGCAGTCCACCTTTGCTCTATGGGAGCAGGTGCTGGTATCCCTTTGCTCTCCACGAGCTTCTGTAGCTCTTCCATGAATTCTAGGTCTTTCATGCTTGGTTTCGCTAAGCTTCCAGCAGGGAAGCAGTTCTCTGAGACCCACTGCTGACCACCACAATCAAAACCCAAAATTTCATCACTCCATCCCACTCGGTATCCCTCTGACTTTCTCCAGAACTCTGCCTCTGCTTGATTAACCTTTATGACATGATCCGTGTCAAGTGGATCAAGGGCAAGAAGCTTGTCTCTCAGCTCTGTGAATGAGAGCTCATTTATGTCTGGCTCCTCGCCTTCTGATGATTTAGCAGCAGTTTCTCCGATCCTGCACACAACTAATGTAACAGTTCATTAGCTAAAACTGTAAGGAATCTAATATAAGAACATAATAGACCTTACGACATGGATAAACTCCACCCAGACATAGTGAAAAGAACAGCATATCACTTTAATCAGCAGCCTTAAACTCAACATTATTGACCAGAAAAATCGGTATAATATCTATACAAGCTACATATGTACACGAATCAATAAGGAAAAAAACCATAAGTGATTCCCAAGGAGAGAAACAAGGAAAGAGAAAATCTGAACCACAATACTAGTTCCCTTTTTTCAGTCCAGTGGACTGAACCTCCACATGGATAGAGACATAGAGCTTATCTTTTTGGGAACTAGAAAAAAGCGTCAAAAGGAAACATTGTCGGCATGGACACTTGGAAAGGAAGAGGCAACCAAAAAGGAACAAATATGACCAGATTATAATATACTTTTTGCTCTTTTAGGACAAAAAGGTAGCACTTGAAAATGAACAGTCTACTACAGAGAGAGGGAAAAAAAAGGAAACTCTATAGTTTGGGAGCTACTGCTAAAAAGATCTAGGAGAAACTGATTTACAGGTCGATTAAATTAGTTTCAGTGTTCACTTCTCCATATACTTTCGTGGCGTATGAATTACAGTCTGCGTTCTGAATAATAAATTGCAATAGTTTTACCTGTACTTCTTCCCTAACTCCAAATAAAGGTCACGCACATGCTGCAGTGCTTCATCCTTCCCATACTTAGGTTTAAACTTAGGTGGACCTCGCCACTTTGAAACAGGATTGCAAGTAACAACCACAACTGTCTCTGAATATGGGATCCACAAGTACTTTAGATGCTTATTATCCGTAAGCCATTTCCTAAAAAAAGAAGAAGAATCAATAAGACACAGGAAGCAAAGGGCCTAGAGATGAATCTTTAGTGGAATGCTATGTCCGATCACCAAATACAACATTAAGAGGGAACAACAACTTATTGAAGAGACATTCAGAATTCGACTAGCTCATAAACAAAAGTTTCAGAGATGTCATTACTTGTGGTTTTTCTTGATCTCTGTCATGTTGGAAACGAATGTGTGCTCCACGAGTTCCTGTCTATCAACACACTGCAGTGTGACCTCGGCAACCACTCCAAGACCACCAAGACCACAGCGAGCTAGATAAAACAACTCGGGATCCTTCTCCTTTGAAATCTCAATTGTTCCCTTTGCAGGAGTAACTAGTTTCATGCTAATGACTTGCTCATCAATGGGAGGCAATTTCGCACCAGTACCATGAGCACCAACCTACCAAAAAAGGAATGCAAAAAAGGAAGAAGCTAAGAAACAAAAATCAAATGAAATTCTTGATGTAAGGGAAGCTGTTTGAAATAGTGAACCAATTCAATATAGCACATGACACATTGCTGTTGTAGAGATTAACTACACACACCTAGGAATCAGATTACATCATTGCCTCACATCTTAGAACCTTTCTTCCATTAATATCTACAATTTCACCAAACCTATAATTTATCCAACATGCTATTCACAGTCAACAAGATAGATTGTTGAACCAGTAGTAGACATATATTCAAATCAACAAAAAGGATGTTTAAGATGCTACATTTCTGTCAATTTTCCCCAAAATGAATCCAGTCTAAAACAAACGATAGCCATCCTTTTCAAAATTAAACTACCCTAATTTTCAACACTATCAATTCACTGAAAACAATACACCAATTAGGTTATAGAGAGTGGAGCTGGAGTAACCTGCACGATCCCGCCGATTTGCTGCTCCCTTATCGATGCGAAATTCTGCAAAGTAAGCCCATGCTCCTTAATTCCATCAACAAGTTGCTGAACCCTAATACCTGCTTGAACTCTAACAGTTTTCTTTTGTTTATCAACCTCGAGAACCTTATCCATGAGTGCTAAATTCACCATTCCAGCTCTCAATAAACCAATTCCATTAGGGGACAACCCTGATCCAACAGGTCTAATCTTCTGTCCTTTATCATTTGATTCTTTGACAATCTTTTCCAATTCTTCCAGACTCTCTGGTTGTAAGAAAACCCTAGTTTGAACTTCATGAGTACCACTCCAATTGGAAACAGTATGAAGATCATCAGGTAATGGAGCATAACGAAATGGTTGAGCTTTCTTATGTTTTGCATCTTCAGGAAATGGGAAGGAATAGTAAGTAGCAACTCCACAACCGATCATAAGTGCTCCATAACCTATGTATTTTCTGATTTCCTTATCTTTAGCAGATGTAGAAGATGAAGGAGCTGTACAGAAAGCACGTAGAAAATTAGTGTTAGGGTTTGGACTAAAAGAAGAAGAAGAAGTTTGGGTTGTGATGGATTGGAGTGATGAAGTTGAATTAGTGGTGTTGTTGTATTCAAGTAAAGTTTTAGTGGATCTTCTAAGTTTCAGTACTCGAAACATTTTCCCTGATTCTTTCTCACTCTTTAGATTTCTGGCTGAATGGTTTTGTTTTTGAGAAAATGATTCTTCTCTGAATTATTTCTTCCTACTTCAACTACCACTCCTGCTTCGCTGTGTCAAGTGATAGCACCTTCCGACTTTTTTTTGTTTTTTTACTCGAGTCCGTTTTCACTCTCTAGGTCCTAGTTAGAGCAAGGCACCATCCGCTTCCAAATGAGCCCGTTTCAAATGAGTTGGTAGAGGGTGAAAGCAGCAACATTGCTAATGGGATGTACCAGTTTACTGGTAGGGTACACATTCGCATATAGGACAAACTAAAGACGGTTTTATCTTATATAAAAATCGGTACCCTCCCTAATAAAAAAAGCTACACTCCATTAGTAGGCATGGTGAAGTGATGGTTCCAAACTTTCACAGAATCCCTTTGGAAGTAGTATTGACAGTATGAATTGATGGTCGAAACTAAATTATTTTAAGCTCAAAAAAAGTATGGAATGTCAAGTTTGGTGGTTTTTAAGTTGGGATCATCCATTTTTTCCAAAGCATGTTCCAAAGTTTCATAGAAGATAACTTGTAATCCAACTAAAATGTCAATCGAAATGCGGTGAACACCATTCCAAATTGCGGCTAATAGTGTGGTTGATTTTGTTTCTGAATCTGATTTTTCGTTTTCTGACCGTCGATTTTGCAGGCCGAGATTGAACACAATTCGAAATTATATTAATTGCAATTCGAACTACTATTTTGGAACTTGTTTTATCTTTCATCGTTATACTTGAACTTCCATGATATATCCAAGTGTTAAGGTGTTATGAAACTTGGAAGATGGAATTCTTTCATGACTTCCACTAACATTAGATGATAGTCATATTATTGTATAATGAAAAAAGTCACCTGAATGGTAAACATGTTATCGTCCAAAAAGATTCCTCAAAAAAAATCCAGATGATATATATATATATATATCAGTTAATTCAAATCTCAGGTTATATACTAAGTCCCTCTTCTACGTAGGTGTAAATGATAGTTTTTCGTGAAAAATGATCATTTAGGATTCAATTCGAGTTTCATCCAAAACTTAGGCTCATGGATCCAATCCAAGTTCACCCTTATGGGCGGGATTCAGCTCTCGACTTCATACACACGGATCCTAGTACATCCCCAAGAGATACACTGGTCATGTATGCTCTTTACTCTCATAAGAAACGTCCAAAGTTGATTCCATGAGCATGAGAGAGGCTTAGATCTCCTGTAACGACGAATCACGCCTCGGTCTTACGAACATAACTCAAGCCTTACAAGCCTCGTGACTGAGTCATAACACATTCGTGACGACATTCACTAGTCATGTTTGCTCCATATAAGAACACGATTCACAACTGATTCCTAGTAACATCCCCACGAGATTCACTAGTCAAGTCAAGTTTTGCATAGTCTCGTATAGACAAGAGACACTCATATGCACATATACAAGCGTAACAAGCCCCACTCTCCGTCTCATGAGCATGTCTCAGCTGACTCCATGAGACCTGGGCCTTATGAGCATGTCTCAACTAACTCCGTTAGCCTTGACTTGAGCTCTACAATCTCAACTCAGTCTCATGTAGACACGAGACTTAGGCGTATAAAGCCTCGGGAATAATCCTCAGGCATCTCATACTTATCAAAAGGGACTTACCAAGCAGAGTTCGGCCTCATATGCCGTACAAAGTTGGATCCCAACATCATTTTCTCTCATGCCCCAAACAGGACCCATATGTAATCTCTCCACATGACTCAGCCTAGTCATGACGCACAAATCATGAAATATTCCCATATCTTAGTTAACATTGGGTATAAATAATTGCAACCTTACCAACACATCTCTTATAACATTCTTCTGTGAAACATGAATTAATATGATCTCTCTCTTGTATTTGCTTCCCTCCCTAAGACTAGTCCTGATCCCTCTCCTGTGACTGAAGCAGTCTTCGAACTGCCAATATCTTAGTTTGGGCGAAGATTGTTCATGTCAACCTCTCGCAACACACACTCAAAACTTTAAATCTCATTTTTACCTATTAAACCATTTTTAAGTTTCTAAAATATGATAATATATAAATTATTGTCAATAGGAAGACGACATATTATCTCCCGCATAATGTTATTTTTCAAGTACTGCTTCGACCGAAGTAACACATAAAGGAGAATGAAGATTTGGTGGGTTGCTTTATGCCACTCCAATTCATTAAAAAGGAGTCACTCCTTCTCATAACCTTTGCTCTACGCAATTTGTCTATGGCAAAAGTTCTAGCAGGAAATAATTTGAGCATTATTCATTTCGAAAAAATGTTAATTCGATCGACTACTAAAGATTCATGAATAAGGTCAGACCTTTAAAATTCAATAAGATGGGACATTTTCAACACGGTCATTGTGAGAGGGTAATATGATTTGTAATTTAAATAAACATACATAATATTAGTGAGCATGTACGTTGTCAACACATGGTGGGTTTTTGAGACAAATATTTTCGCTTTAATTATTTTATGCAACAATTTCCTTTGTCACCTACTTAGTTGGGAGGGGCATGCTATCATAATGGTTTCATCCCAAAAAATTTGAAATGAATATGATCGTTACATATTCAATGGCTCAAATCGCTACAAGCGGAGTTGTAGGGGTCCGATGGCGGCTATTGACCAAAGTCGAGTATCTTATGGGACTTGTTTTTCGTTATAGCTTAGCAACGGTTTTTAATAATTGACAAATGTGACCCTACCTTATTTATGTATTTCATTATATGTGGGGACGTCTGGTTAAAAAAAAAAACTAGAACGAAATTCATACTACAATATTAAAAATGCACAATAACATTATTACCAAGCAAGAAATGGAAAAGTGTGATATCAGGGAAAAATAATATAATAGTGGTTTTGGAACCTGATACAACATGCATGCGGTTAAGAGAATATTATTAGAAGTTAAATGATAAAGAATAATGTTTTCATTATCCTGCTTACCACTCTAGTTTTAGAGTCACTAAGAAAAACTCGAGAATTCTCCCTTAAAACGCCAAAGATGTAATATACCTTCGCAATTAACTTGGGTATATAATTTTTTCTGCTAGTGTAAAATGTAAAAATTTAAAATATATGAGCAGAATGTTATAAAGAGGTAAAACACTTATTACATTAAAATTGCAAATAGTGCTACCAACCCAATATAACGATCGTAAATGACATATTTGTGTGCAAGGTTTAAGAGGTAGTGCCCCATATATTCCCCGGGAGAGATGATACATGCCAGTTTCACATGACCAAGTGGAGCGACACGAAATTTTCCATATATCCATAATGTTGACACCTCAAAAGTGTCTTGCTGAACAGAACAAAAAAACTTGGGTAATTTACTTTTTATCTGTCCACCTGGAGTACACTTTAATTACTTGTTTAAGAGTTTCAATAGGATAATCATTCATCATTCCCATAAAAATATAACATCAACATATATCAGGTGGAAACATGAAGAGGCTCATTGATAACCTTTTATATCCACTGTATAAGTCTTCGTCTTTTACCTTCTTTACCGATTAGGACAAGCTTTTTGGAAATAAGTAAAGTGAGAGTGAGCATCCTTCTACCATTTTATCTCCCTAAAGAAAGAAAATACCGGCACCATTAATTATGATTGAAAAGGAAACTTTGATAAAATTCATAAAGTATAGTGAGACTTATCCTAAATGCCAAATTCTTTTAGAACGACACTTATAACACCCAACAATAGCTGGAATCATGATTGTTCATTTTAGAAGTCCTGGATTCACAAACACTCTGTTTTGTTATTCTGTCCAGTACTAATTGAAGACAGGTTTGAACCTAACAATAAAATTTCATAGAAACAGGTTCAAACATTTTGTTTTTAGATCCTCTGAACCTGACTTAGGACAATAAACCTGCAATTTTTTTCAAAATCGCGTATTAATCGACTATAACTACAGGGTATCATATTTTCACGAATTGCTTCATTTATACGAGTGATCTACGAAAGGAAAAAGTATTTCTTTTGTTTGTCCCTATCCTGAAGCCAGACCCAACTAGGAGATGTGGGATTCTGAAGCCAGACCCAACTATTTATACGACTTAAAGACTTCATTGGGATCCCTGTTTTGTCGAGATTATATGAAATCTTCTCCTTCAATCGAATTTAAATCTCTTATCAACCCTGTTTAGTCGTAACAGGTTGGTATCAAACCAAAACAACCAATTTTAGCTAACTCGAAAGCCCATACCATCCATGTCTATCTGAACTGAGCCCATCCAACAAACATCAGCCATTGAATCTCATGAAATCACGTCCAAAAGGTTAATTCTGCTTCTGCCAGTTGCATGCAATGCTTTCCCTCCAAAACTGATTTTTTGAAATGAAGAAGAAGGTGCCCCTTAACCAAATCTGCGGGTGCCGAATAACCAGTGGGTGTAAACAGTAGAGAAGGTGCCCCTTAGTAATTGAGGTGTCTCTTATCCAAAACTGGAGTCCATTTAGCAATTGCCCTCCGAGGGTCCAAATAGCACTTTTTGAGCAACTTTTTCAACACAAGTGTATTTCTCCAAAAACACCTACACAAACATAAAAACACCATAATAAGTACAAAATCAAGCACTAGTAATAGAGACACTGAGGACAATTCAGACACAAAATGTGTCTATCAATGCGCTTCAAAAAATTGCATTCACTGGTAGGATGATGGAATTGAGAGTTCAATTTGCAACCGAGAGATTAACCTCCCACTGTGGTCGCCAATTGTTTGTGGGTGAAAACTGCTTCTGCCGGTTTCGGTAATTTTGTGTGTGTGGATGAGAAACGGGTCTAAACCCTAAACAATGCACTGCACAGGAGTACTTTTGATTCGAGAGATCAATCTGTACAATCGTGGCCTAAACCAAGAAATGGCCGTTCCAGGCTTGCTTCGGTCACAAAGTAAAGGAGAAGGGTTGGTCTTAGGGAGGGAAGCGAAGAAAGTGTTGAGACCAGAATGTTTAATTCTGAAGATGTGGCTTGTTTTATGACTTGTATCAGAAAGTGGAACTGGCTTGCAAAGTGAAAAGCTATCAGTTCTTGGTGATTTCTGGATACTGTGTTGTTCTCTCACCCCAAAACTCGGTGTTTGGTGGAAATAAGTGAAGCCTATTTATACAAGTCATATTGAAACGTACCTTGGTCTCGTAGGAAGTGGAAACGATTGAGTGGTGGAAGAATGGAGTAACGTATAACCGTCAGAAACCCATGCTTCCATTATGAAGGAAGTGGATCCGTTTACACCCGTTACTTCTTGCCGCCACTAATTATCCCGCTTCATGATACTTTCTTATAACGGGTGTATTGCACGCCGCACGCTGTAAACCGCCAGACCAATACCCTGATGAGTATCCCCCAGTTTGTGACATGTTTGATGTCTCGAGTGTTTTCGTTGAAAACATGTAGCAGGTTGCTATGTGTGACAAGTCAAAGTCAAGAGTCTTGCCGCGGTAAAATAACATGTGATGCTATTAGGCACATCTTGGATGGTCGCCTAAAACTTTCCACAAGTCCGTCAGTTCGGTGGCGAACTTGGATGGCTGAGATTGCATCTCATAAGGAAGGGTAGCCGTTGATTATGGCTACCTTCTACTGGCGCCCGGTAATGGCACAGTGGCGTTTTTGGTGTTTGCCGGTGGCAATACTGCATGACTGGTATAGCTCGTGCATGCCAGTGGCACGGTGGTATAAGTGGCGCTTGGCGTATCCATGGCCACGAGATTTAAGCGGTTGGTCGCTTAAAACTTGCCACAAGTCCGTCAGTTCGGTGACAAACTTGGATGGATGAGATTGCATCTCATGAGGAATGATGGCCATTCATTATGGTCATATCTTGTTGTATAGTGGCGCCTTGCGTAGCCGTGGCGTGGCGTCATGCCAGTGGCGTAGCCGTGGAAACTGTTGTGGCATATTGGTGTTAGACACAAATATGACTTCGATAATATTGGCCTTGTTACTAAGTTAATCTTAAGGACTTAGGAGAGTTACTGAACTTAGTTAGCATGGCCTCCCTTTTTTGCTCCAAAAGAACTATTGCCAGGCGTCTTCAATGTTTTCTGGCAGGAAGAGTTCCTCGCTATTCATCGATTTGTGCAAGCTATTGTGACAGTTCCACGCGGAAAGCCTTCTCTTAAAGTTCTGTCAAATCACAGATTGTTGAGGTCGCCTTCTTCCGATAAGAGAAAATCTGACAGTCCCCAGGAAAAAGTGCGAAGGTCGAAAAATCGTGCGGGTGGCATCCGATCGGATTCGGCTCCAATGGCTCTTGTGACTTTCAGTTCTTCCAACATGCAAGTACATATGATTTTCTTTCTGATTTGTCCGAATTGCATAAATATTCTGAATTGTTCCCACTGAAAATCTTTTCCCTTTTTTGACTCACGGTATTAGCAAGACAAACGCCTTTACTAGACTTGCACGTAGCCAGGGAATGGAACCTTTTGAAGAAAAATCTGGTGATACTGAGCCTCTTGACAGCGAAAAGGAGGGCAAAGAAGAAGAAATCCCAGGATCCGACGGGTATAGACAAAGTACTTCATAGCGTAGTAGCGAGTCTTCCTCCAGTTCCAGTGGGCCCGTAGATGAGTCGCTGAGTTTCTCACACGTTTTCCTCTTGGGTTATTTATATGGAATAAATATTCAATTTGTGATATTTACAGGAAAAAGTCGCTTCTAAAGATAACCCCGAGATGGAGATTCATGGCGATGAAGATGTAGTTGTGTCACCAACCATGGAAAACGTACAGACTGGTAATCTGGAGATGAAAGTTGATCGTCGTGAGGATGTTGTTGTGTCTCCAATGGCGGAAAACGATGTCGTGGCGACAGGCGTGATTGTTCCCAAAGAATCTTTGCTAGTCGCACATTCAGCTGACGGTGTAGTTTTCGATCCTCCATTTGAAGCTCCTTTTGAGGGTCATGTGTTGATTGGAGGATTCAGTGTGACAGTGAAGTATGCATAGTTGTATACCAAGATATGGAGGAAGTACGATCACATTGCCACAACCAGGAAGATTGATAGCCGTTTTGCATTGATCAAGCGTCTGGAGGAAACTCTATCTTCAATCCATGACATGTGCGGCGTGACTGGACACACTGTTTCTGGATATGTAGTCAAAAGCTGGGAATTCCATCAGGATATGTGTATGAACTTCGAGTTTAACGCTTCCTGGTTCTGTGAAGGATTTTCCAAAATCCAAAAGCTGCAGACTGAAATGGATGGAGTCCCTTCCGCGGATCTTATTAACCAGCATGAGGTGGAAGTCGAGAGGTTATTCCAGGAGTTGAAGTTGAAGTTGGATGCTCTTTAGAAAATGAAGGATGCTTTCTCCAAGAAGAACGGGTTGTTGTTGGACGATTTCCCTTAAATGCCTTTATTTTTTCTGAACCTCCTTTTCTTAGGGTTTTTTTTTTTTTTGAAAGGTAAGAGACGCCTCTTTCATGGTTTTGATTTTCTGGTTTTTTGGTTTGATAGATGATTATTTCTTATAAGAGTTTTTGGATTATTTTGGAATAATGGCCCTTTGATCAATCGATACGTCAAAATGTGAATTGCGAATGTAAGTAGCAAAATCATTAGGGAAAATTGTAAAACCGTGAATGTTGCATGAGAAAAGGAAAGATATGAAATCTTACGGCGATTGGGTTATCGGCTTCCATTGTAAATGTGAAAACCCAAACAATAGATCGTGTAAACATTGTCTGACAAAAGTTACTAATTTAGGGTCTTTCACCAAAACTGAATCTTCAGGGAGTAAATCCGAGTATTTATGCGACACCCTCCTTTCCATGAGAAGTCCCCATTCATTCTTTATTGTCTGTGGAACATCTTTATGTCGATCCGCGGTAAGGCGGAGAATCTCGAGTCCCCAGAAGTAATTCTCCTGAATCCATCTTTTCTTGGACGATGCGTGATGTGGTTTTCAATTGAGTTGTAGTAAAAAGTTCGTTGAGACTTGTGAAAGAAAAAGATCTTAGATTTAATGAAATTTAAAAACAAACAAGAATTAATTCAAGATTATTAGGAATAACCAAGACACTGATTCCACTATCACACATGAATAAATTATGGAAAATAATCCAAAACTCTAATTATCTTTTAAGTCCCTTATTTATTAATTCACAATTAATCAAACATATTCTCAAATATTAATTGTATTCCCCAAGCATAGACTATCAATTGATTCAACAAAGTATAATCTATCAAATTGAATCACAAGTAATTAAGAAAATTATGTAAGCAATTTAAAACTCTGCAAAAGCAGTGATTGAGTGAATTATAATTAAAAATTAGAGAGAAAGAAATAGTTACCCATTATTCATGCGTGAATAGATTTCTCATTGCCTTGGTTATGAGAGAATTAGCTTATCATCATGTTGGAAACACACTCAAAATTCATTTTTATTGCTCAAAGGGTGTTTACAAAGATGAAATGGAGAAAAACTATTAAAAACTGGGTTTGCAACAGTTATAAGTGTTACAAACTGAAAAGAACGATAGAACAATATTGTCGCTGATTCTCGACCCTCGCCTGTGTGTCGTTTCCAATGTTGAAAAACGACCGTCTTGGATGGTCTGTTCTTCACATTCTTCAGATGAGCAGCAACAAAAAAATATTTCTGGAACTTGATTTTCTCGACTCTGTGATGCTCTATAATCTCCCAAAACTCTCTGTAACAATCTATGACTCCTCAGGATCCTTTTTATACTCTTCAGAAACCAAAATACTCGACAATAACTCCATATAATCTTCACTGATTACTCTTATTCTCTACTTCATAGTCACGGGAATAATTTCCTTTTTCAACTCCTTCACGCGACTGCATGTACTCTGTATATTCTCAACAGACTCATACACATTCCATAAGAAGATTAGCACGCTGGAAACACACACAGACCTTCCCAAAATATCTCAGAAATTTTCCCGAGAGAGATTTCCCTGTTTTGTCGAGATTATATGAAATCTTCTCCTTCAATCGAATTTAAATCTCTTATCAACCCTGTTTAGTCGTAACAGGTTGGTATCAAACCAAAACAACCAATTTTAGCTAACTCGAAAGCCCATACCATCCATGTCTATCTGAACTGAGCCCATCCAACAAACATCAGCCATTGAATCTCATGAAATCACGTCCAAAAGGTTAATTCTGCTTCTGCCAGTTGCATGCAATGCTTTCCCTCCAAAACTGATTTTTTGAAATGAAGAAGAAGGTGCCCCTTAACCAAATCTGCGGGTGCCGAATAACCAGTGGGTGTAAACAGTAGAGAAGGTGCCCCTTAGTAATTGAGGTGTCTCTTATCCAAAACTGGAGTCCATTTAGCAATTGCCCTCCGAGGGTCCAAATAGCACTTTTTGAGCAACTTTTTCAACACAAGTGTATTTCTCCAAAAACACCTACACAAACATAAAAACACCATAATAAGTACAAAATCAAGCACTAGTAATAGAGACACTGAGGACAATTCAGACACAAAATGTGTCTATCAATGCGCTTCAAAAAATTGCATTCACTGGTAGGATGATGGAATTGAGAGTTCAATTTGCAACCGAGAGATTAACCTCCCACTGTGGTCGCCAATTGTTTGTGGGTGAAAACTGCTTCTGCCGGTTTCGGTAATTTTGTGTGTGTGGATGAGAAACGGGTCTAAACCCTAAACAATGCACTGCACAGGAGTACTTTTGATTCGAGAGATCAATCTGTACAATCGTGGCCTAAACCAAGAAATGGCCGTTCCAGGCTTGCTTCGGTCACAAAGTAAAGGAGAAGGGTTGGTCTTAGGGAGGGAAGCGAAGAAAGTGTTGAGACCAGAATGTTTAATTCTGAAGATGTGGCTTGTTTTATGACTTGTATCAGAAAGTGGAACTGGCTTGCAAAGTGAAAAGCTATCAGTTCTTGGTGATTTCTGGATACTGTGTTGTTCTCTCACCCCAAAACTCGGTGTTTGGTGGAAATAAGTGAAGCCTATTTATACAAGTCATATTGAAACGTACCTTGGTCTCGTAGGAAGTGGAAACGATTGAGTGGTGGAAGAATGGAGTAACGTATAACCGTCAGAAACCCATGCTTCCATTATGAAGGAAGTGGATCCGTTTACACCCGTTACTTCTTGCCGCCACTAATTATCCCGCTTCATGATACTTTCTTATAACGGGTGTATTGCACGCCGCACGCTGTAAACCGCCAGACCAATACCCTGATGAGTATCCCCCAGTTTGTGACATGTTTGATGTCTCGAGTGTTTTCGTTGAAAACATGTAGCAGGTTGCTATGTGTGACAAGTCAAAGTCAAGAGTCTTGCCGCGGTAAAATAACATGTGATGCTATTAGGCACATCTTGGATGGTCGCCTAAAACTTTCCACAAGTCCGTCAGTTCGGTGGCGAACTTGGATGGCTGAGATTGCATCTCATAAGGAAGGGTAGCCGTTGATTATGGCTACCTTCTACTGGCGCCCGGTAATGGCACAGTGGCGTTTTTGGTGTTTGCCGGTGGCAATACTGCATGACTGGTATAGCTCGTGCATGCCAGTGGCACGGTGGTATAAGTGGCGCCTGGCGTAGCCATGGCCACGAGATTTAAGCGGCTGGTCGCCTAAAACTTGCCACAAGTCCGTCAGTTCGGTGGCGAACTTGGATGACTGAGATTGCATCTCATGAGGAAGGATGGCCATTGATTATGGCTATATCTTGTTGTATAGTGGCGCCTGGCATAGCCGTGGCGTGGCGGCATGCCAGTGGCGTAGCCGTGGAAACTGTTGTGGCATATTGGTGTTAGACCCAATTATGACTTCGGTAACATTGGCCTTGTTACTAAGTTAATCTTAAGGACTTAGGAGAGTTACTGAACTTAGTTAGCATGTCAACTTTTAGCTAAATTAGGGTTTGGCGTATCGCAATCCTATTTAGCATGTGCGGCATGATGGTGGTGAGGATGGCATAGTTTGCACATGCCAGTGGCACGAAGTAGCGTCCGTCGTAGCCATGGTTGTTAGACTTTGGCACATTGTCCCTGTTGCCACATCAATCCCAATGCTCTGGGAAACACTACCTGGCTTGGTTGGCGTAGCAGCTTTGCCTAACTTAGGGTTTGGTGCGCCAAAACCCTAATTAGCGCAAAAGCGCGGCATGTGGCATGTGGCCATTGCACATCAATGTTTTGTGCAAATGGTGCCATATCCACGCCAAAGGAACCATAGCCAGACCATTATGTGGAAATGACCACAGGAGTAAGATTCCCACGGGTGGCTATGTTGTGGCGCCATTATTAGTGTCTCCTGGGTCCTGTACGGTTCGTGGCATGTTGTGAGGCCCGAAGTGGCATGATTTGCACCACGACTGGAAATTAGGGTTTTGACCATGCAAGGTCGTGTTTCTGGTTAGGTTAACCATATTGAAGTCTGTTATGGCGTTGGTCACGAACAGAAGGTGGGTTGGCACGTTCGTGCAATATTTATAGTAAGTTTCCACGTTCAGCATGTTTCTGTGGTAAAGTAGCACGTCGGCACGTTGGGTATGCACGTTTGGCACGCCAATTGGCGCGTTGGCGCAACTCTGGGAAACCCAATTTGGTATTGGCGCGACTTTGCTTCTCTTTTTTAATACTGTGGCAGTTTTAGAGCAACATGATTGGTCAAACAAGAGTGAGGGACGGCCAAACACGAGTGGCCACACTTCTGATGTGAGTGTGGAAAGTTTGAAGCGACCTGATTGGTCGAAAGAGAGGGTCGACCAAGCATGGGCTGGCTACATTTCTAGCGTGAGTGTGGCGGATTTAGAGCGACCTGATTGGTCAATGGAAAATGGGGCCGGCAAGTATGGGCCCATCCACAACTTATGTGCGTGTGGCGAGTTTAAGGCGGCCTGATTGGTCGAGGGAAATAGGGCCGGTTTAGGATGGGGCGTGGCCAATGGCAAATGGCACCGGATGACTTAAGGCGTGGCCACGCCTATCTTTGCTGTTGTTCCTATCCTGCGGCTCATTTATTTCTGATTCTGGGCAAGATTTTGCGCTTAGTAATCCATGGCGGATTAATTACCTAGTTTTCCTAGGTTTAATTTCGACAAGCAAGGTCTATATACTGCACAAGGCGAAAAAACCTAACTTTTGCGAATTATTCAGGGCAATTGATTGAATTCTCTGTGTTGACACAGAGTACTTTAAGTTCATTGTCAGAGAGCAGCATGCTTTCTGATTTGCATACCTTGTGCAAAGACCTTATCCTTGATATTTGGAAATTCGTGCTACTCTGCTGCGAGTGAAAACAAATTGTCATGCCATATCAACATTAAGGGTTCAGCCGGGGAAAATAGCACAGAAAGCATTCAAAGAAACTTATATTAATTGAATACAGGCAAGGTGCCAAAATTTACAGAATATCTGGGATTGTTGCTACATGCACCATTCTGGGTAAATTTCATGTAAATATATTGAACGACTTAATAAACGTGCCAGATGAGAGGTTAACACTCACGGCTATGTTTCCTTAAAGAGTGATGTCACATCAGATGCAAGGTTTTACAATTTTAACCTTAAGCTAAAAACCACCATCAACAAGGAGTATCGACTCTAGTCGCAACTAGTATCACACAAGAGGTGTGGGGATTCGGCTTCCCGGTTGCTAGAGTTCTCCCTTATATAGTCTTTAAATCTGGGTTTGATAACTTTGGAACAAAGCAATCAGTATTCACCGTTAGATGAAACCTGATTCAAGATTCAGGTTAATATTTTTCCACCGTTAGATGATATTTATCTTGTTACACACAAATGAAATATACCTTCATTTAGATATGGGTAACCGTACCTAAACGTCTATATTGAGTTGGATCAATAAAAATTAACCGAAGTTAGCCATATGAACACTTTTGTCTTAACCATGTTCATATTAACACTTCTAGATCAATTGATAATCAAATGAACCTAATTGTGTTACTCATAGAGTTGTTCAATTGTTTATATTCTCATAGAAGTATACAAGACACAATTTAAGCAAAATCGGATTGATTCAAAAGAATCAGTTCATAAAAAATTTAGCCACGGTTTTCAAAGATTGCATTCCTTAATTTATAAATGTATTTTTTCATGAGTATGAAATCATACTTAACCGATTTTAGAACTTTAATCACTTAAGTTTGCAATTGGGTACGCAATCTTAAGTTCCGGACATTGGTCACAAGCCGATAGTTTGCAAACCGGTACGTAAACTTTAGCTCCGGACCGAAATCAGTTGAAACCGTTTGCGAACGGGTACGCGAACTTGGTTCCCGGACTTCAACAATTAAATCAGTTTGCGAACGGGTATGCAAACTTAAGTACCCTGACTTAAACATTTGAATAAGTTTGCGAATGGGTATGCAAACTTCCAGTCCTGAATTCCGTGAAACAGTTTGTACACTAAGTACACAAACCGTAATGTATCCAGACATGGGTTTTAGATCTTAAGTCCCATTTCAATCATTGAAACATTCTTAAAAGATGACAATAGCTGTCTCACACAAATTATTATCTTATAAGCAATTTTCAAGTGATTGAATGATCAATACGAAACTTTCTGAGTCTACATCAAATGACTGACTCACACAAATCATGTAAGATGTTACCAGGTGATTTTCACATGATCATCTTTTGACTTTTGTTTAGAATAATGATGAACGTGATTAGATCAAAAAGCTTTCCAACACATATTTCGAGAAAGATATAAGTGAGTTAAACTCAGCTCAAAATATCAAATGTGTATAATATAAAGTCTATATAGTTATACGACTTTGTCTCAATAGGAGATAGAATAGAATAGACTTTTGTGTGATAGATGAGTTCAAGTCTTTACATACCTTTTGTTGATCAAGTTCCACAAGCTCCCCTTACCAGTTCTTCGTCTTCAATCGATGAACGCCGTGAAGTCTAAAGCTCAACTACCCATTCTATCCTAATCCGAGACATAGCTATAAGTAGACTAGAAATCAATACTTATAATTTCGACAACTAAACTTGACAAACAAGCTTGAGATATCAACCTTGCTAGTTCGACCGAGCAGTGCTCTGACAATACCTACATATCCAATTGCGATGCTATTAATTACCTTAAAATTAATAAATAGAGCATGAGAATATAATAACAATGTAGTGCAAGTTATGCACTCATCAGCAAGTAACAAAGTCGTTTTTGAACATAAAAGTGAAAATGATCGAGTAATCTTCTTTTTTTATTTGTTTTATTTATCTTTTCTTGATTACCGTCTATTCATCATTAATTTTGAGAGTCGGGATATTATATTTCGTATTTTCATTACAAATATATAAAAAAATCTTAAATTCTTATCACCATATTGAGTTTACTTAGAGTGAGATTTTTGACCCCAGTAGACTTGCTTCGTAATGTCCATATCCTGAAATATCTTGATATATTCTTTTTCTTCCTTGTATCTCGAATATGATATTCAAATGGAAGAAAAATGACCTGTATCAAAGAAAAAAACAACCTACACCATTAATTGTGATTGAAAAAAAGAAAATTTGATAAAATTCATAAAAATATGGTGAAACTTATCGTGAATGCCAAAACCTCTTAGAATGACACTTATAAAGCCCCAACAATAGCTCCCAACCGAAAAGGAACCATGATTGTTCATTTTAGAAGTCCCAAATTCACAAATACTCGGTTTTGTTGTTCGTACTAACACCGACCGAAGACAAGTCTGAACCTAACAGTAAAATTTCACAGAAACAGATTCAAACCTTTTGTTTCTTAAATCCTCTAAACCTGACTCTGGATAACAAACTTGCACTATTTTCCAAAATCACTAATTGACTATGACTATCTGGTATCCTATATCACGAATTACTACATTTATACAAGTGATCCACAAATGACGAAAATATTTATTTTGCTTGCCCCTATCTGATGAGGCGAAACTAGAGTTTTAGAGGGTTCGTAATATGGAAACTGGTCAGAACCGCCTAAATGTTGGAATTTCAAATTAATTTTTTTATTCCTCTAACACGTACTCCTTGAGCCTAAAGTGAGTCCTTTCTTCTTCTGAAATGACGAGGGTACCAAGTACACCACAATTTTCGATGTCAACCTATATGACGCACACCTTATGTGAGTTAATATAGGCAGAGACTGTTAAGAAGATAACAACCACAAGATGTCTACTTGGTATATTGTATAAGTTTGAAACGAACCAACTATGGAATCAAACCAATTGCTTGATTAACCTACAAGTGTATTTACTTTAATTATAAAGACAAGCTAAATAATTCGGCAGTAAAGTAAATAACACGACACAAGATTTTGTTAACGAGGAAATCGCAAATAATCAAATCTTAGTTCGTATATCAGATTCAGATCCTGAAGAGAACCACCAAATGATAGGTCGTTGATCTTTACCACAATCAATAAGATATCTATGAAGATAAACAAGCTATGTTGGATTCAGTCAACTAACTGTGAACAAAGTATATCACAAAGATCAGAAACCAATCATAAATCTTACTGTCTTCAAATCATCAGTCTTCAGTGTACCTGCACAAATAACTTGATTCCCTTATGATCAATCATACACAAAAACATAGTCTGTTAACAACGAATGATCACAAGCCTATCTTCAAATCTAAAAACAGATCTGAACTTTGTTTATCCTTGATCTAGTACGGGTGACCTTATATCATAAGATAATGATCACAAAATAAACAAACTAGGTGAATATCAAGGTTAAACTACCGCTTGTCAATCAAATAAATAACTGAAAACTAAAATAACAATATGATTATAGTTTCCCCCAGACGGTACTTCTAGATGCTTCTTCATACCACAAAAGTCTTTAAATGAATCGGGCATAAGAGATTTCTCCTAATTAGGTTACTCTCCTCTCCAAGTGAGTATTACGAATAATACGACTAGTCGGCTTCCCACACTGACTACAAAATAACGTACGCGTGTTCTGTGATAAGTTTGTAAGAAGAAAAAAATTATTATTTATAGACCAAGGTAGATTTGACAAAAATGAATTTCCATAACCGAAAATATTCTCAAGATATGTAATAAACATCAATGTTCGGGTTTGTCTAATTCCAACCAATATCCAACTAATAAACGAAATCTCTCATGGATGACAAGTCAATATTATCCAGCATACAAGTATACTTTACTATATTTGTTAGAGCACTGCTTGGTCGAACTCGCAAGCGTTGATATCTCAAGATTGTTTGTCAATGTTAGTGATCAAAACTATAAGTCTTGATTTCTAGTCTACTTATAGATGTCTCGGACTAGGATAGATTGTGTAGATTGAACATTAGACTTCACGACAGTCATCAATTGAAGACGAATAACTACTAAGGAGATCTTGTGGAACTTCATCAACAAAAGGTATATGGATACTAAAACTCATCTATCACTTGGAAAGTATATTTCTACTCTATCTCCTATATTGAGACATAAATCCTGTTACGATATAGTTGTTTTCTATTATACATATTTGAGATTTCGTGTTCAGCTTAACTCGCTTACATATTTATCGGAATATGTGTTGGTAAGATTTCGCTTCAACCAAGTTCATCTTGATCATGTGAAAATCATCGAGTAACATCTTGCATGGTTTTTGGGATATAATCATTTGGTGTAGACTTGGAATGTTTCGTTATGATTATTTCAATAACTTGAAAATTGCTTTGATGTTAATAGTGTGTGAAAACGGCTATCGTCATCCTCTAAGAAAGTTTCAATGATTGAAATAAGAGTTTAAAATACTTAACCATCATTGTATTATAAACATATTGTGCATTCTTGCATGTATGTGATCCATGACCAGAACTTAAGTATGCATACCCGTATGCGTACTTCAAGTTGTGAAATTCCGTGTACCAAGTAGACATACTTGCGTAAGGTATAGGTTCGAGAATTTCTGTTGGGTTTTGTAAGTGTACTAAGTATGCGTACCCGTTTACATACTGGTGAACACAAACACAGACCGGCTACTTAAGCATGCGTACCCGTTTGCATACTTGAGTGGTTAAAGTTCTAAAATCGGTTGGCTCATGAACTAATAAATTTATATATTAAGGAATGCATTCTTGCAAACCGTGGCTATAATGTTTATGAATTGATTCGAGTGAATCATATCGATTTTGCTTCAACAATGTTCTTGTATACTTCTATGATAATATAGCAATTGAACAACTCTTTAACTAGTTTCATTTGAGTCATATGAACTAGTTATGGGTAAGATGAATAAGGTTGATATGAGAGTGTTCATATAGCTAACCTTGGTTAACTACGGTTGAGAAAACATGGTGCACACGTTTAGGTACGATTACTAAACCTAAATGAGGATACATTTCATTTGTGTATAACAAGCTAAGTTTGATCTAACAGTTGAAAGATATTAGCTTGAATCTAATCAGGTTTTCATCTAACGATGGATATTGAATGCTTTGTTACCAAGGTAACTTAGATTGCAAACCCTGATTTGAAAACTATATAAAGGAGAACTCTAGCAACTAGGAAAACTAATCCCCACACCTCCTGTGTGATACTAGTTGTATAAGCTAGATTTGATTCTCCTTTAACCTTAGATTTTTCACGAATCCCTGTAGGTTAACGACTTAAAGACTTCATTGGGATTGTGAAGCCAGACCCAACTATTTTCTTTGTAGTTGTGTGATCTGATCTTGTTGTTTCTATCGTATTTGAGTACTATCTTCTTTAAGATTGGCTCGAGATTTTGATTTAATTTCCGATAGGAAAGATAAAAAGTAGTCACAAACATCTTCGTCTCATCGTTTTTGATTCCACAATACCTTGTTTCGCTACCATACAATTAAGATTATTGTGAGGTGATTGATATTTCTAGGATGTTCTTAGGGAATATAAGTCTGATATATCAATTGGTTCATGTTCACCTTGATTTATCAAAATACGGAATAAAACTCGTAGGTATTTCTATGGGAGAAAGATTTATCTATTCCAATATACTTTTCTGTGTGAGACACATTTGTTTATCAAGTCTTCAATTTTAGGTCGTAGTAACTCTTGGTTGTGGGTGAGATCAGCTAGGGAATCAAGTGTGTAGTATCCTGCTGGGATCAGAGACTTTAGGAGCGCAACTGTACCTTGAATCAATATGAGATTGATTAGGGTTCAACTAAAGTCCAGTCCGAAGTTCAT
The DNA here is from genome assembly GCF_003573695.1 of Papaver somniferum. Classification (NCBI taxonomy): domain Eukaryota; kingdom Viridiplantae; phylum Streptophyta; class Magnoliopsida; order Ranunculales; family Papaveraceae; genus Papaver; species Papaver somniferum. Next base: position 41,357,385 of record NC_039368.1, read on the forward strand.
TGGTAGTAGGCTAGTATCTGTAGCGGCTTAATACAGTGTGGTGTTCAAATTTAGACTAGGTCCCGAGGTTTTTCTGCATTTACGGTTTCCTCGTTAACGAAACTTCTGGTGTCTGTGTTATTTCTTTTCCGCATTATATTTTGTTATATAATTGAAATATCACAGGTTGTGCGTTGAATCGATCAATTGGGAAATCCAACCTTTGGTTGTTGATTGAAATTGATTGATCCTTGAACATTGGTCTTTGGTACCGTTCAAGTTATTTCTCTTATATTCAGTCGGTCTCGCAAAATCCTATTTGCTGATTGCAGGTTGAATTGAGAGATAGAGATATAAAACTCTTTGATATATACTTTTCTCTAGATTGAGTCTAACTATCTAGTTGATTCTCTTGAAAGTATATTGAAGTTTGTCTATTCAGATTGCCAAACAAAATATTGGGTGTGGTTGTTATACCCCCATTTTTTCAATTGGTATCAGCGCAGGCAAACACATTAAAGACCTTATAAGTCTGTGTTTGTAGCGATCTGAATATGGACAGAAGTGCTATCTCCATAAACGTACCACCAGTCTTCGATGGCTCAAATTACTTATGGTGGAAAATTGCTATGTGTGCCTTTCTTCAAGCGCGTGATTTTCAATCATGGGTTTATATAGTTAATGGTTATAATCCTCCGATTGTTGTAGAAGGCGATGCAACTGTTCCAAAGGATATTGGTGCATACGAACCTGCCGAGATTCTTGCTGCAAAGAAAAATTCTGACGGGTTAAATGCTATCATTCATGCTATTATCCCATATCTTCAGCACCATGTGTCTACATGCACTCGGTCTAAATATGCTTGGGATATCTTAAAAACTGTATTTGAAGGGAATACCTGTGAAAAGGAAGATAGGATGCAAAACCTAAATTCTGATTGGGAAAACCTTCGATGGCAGATGAAGATTCATTGGGTTATTTAACCGTTGGTACCCAGCAAATGACCAACACCTAGGTTTAGTACCCAAAATTTCAATAATTAAGGGTTGGTACCTAGACCCGTCATTGACCGTCGGGTCAAGCCATGGACCAAACAAAGTTGTAATTTGTGTAACAGAATTAATGGTATTACATTATTGACCTTGTAAATTATAACAATCCCTAGAGTTATCCTAACAACATTTAAAGACACTACAATGTCGATGACTAGGTGATGCCTAGTGGTGACGAATCATGATTCAAATTGAGACGACTAGAATACAATGAACGACACTAAACTTTGATATTCAATTTGGTTGGTACTTCATTTCACCCTATACATAGTTGCCTCCATATTTTGGGTTAATGTTGCTACCGGAAAATCAGTTCCAAAACTGATGTTTCTGCCGTTCAAATATGTGAGAATCACTATGATTAATGAGTTTTCAGGGGTATGAGCAGGAAAGTTGGGTTTGCTGGAAACTCGAATTGTAAATGGGATTTGGACAGATTTGGGTGAGGTTTCTACTGAGAAAACAATGAAAACTCGTGGTGTTTACCGTTAATTTTAGTAAATGAATGAATGAGATTTAGAAATGTTTTAGAGTTTGTATAGGAGTATGATAGACGGGTTTTATTTGAATTCGAAATTGCAGGAATATTAAACTATAAAAAGAGCCAATTATACTAGCGGAAAATACAATTTCCTTCAGAAATTCTCGCCTACAACCTGTTCGTTAAAAATTCCTACTGAATTTTTTTAACCAATTCTCTCTCGGCATAAATAGCTCCTCACCCCAGACCATTCATAACCTGATTGATGTAATTCGAGACATAGATATTGAAAGATCATGTTATAACCCATTTCTAATCATCAAATTTCATCCAAGGTTCATTGTCTTGTTGATAATTTTGAACATGCATTTTCCTAGACAATACTTGGACCAGTTAAGATTGTACAACACCTGGGCGGTGATCACTTCAATATCTTTGATGCTGGCTTAAATTTTTCTTACCGTGTATTACCTGTAAGTTAAGGTTATTCGTGGGAGCTGAAAACACAAAAAAGTAGGTGAGTCTGAATAATAATCTAAGCAATAATAATTGGAAGCTAAAGGGGATTTTTCATGGGATTGATACAACAAAATGCTGCATATTGTATATATTCGTCTTATATGATAATCCAAAAAAATTAAGGAAAAAATATAATGGCAGAGAAGGAGAAACTGTAATGACAGAGAAGAAGATGACCGGAGAGGGAATATGGCTACATTTTTGGATAAATTAATTTTATCCATTCCTTTGTAACCGTTAGATGGAATTAAAAAAATGTTTGCACATGTTTTCTAAACGCACTTGTTAACGGTGATTTAACACCGTTAAGTAATTAATATTTATTAATAATTTTGATTATAAATGTAACGAGCTGTTTGGTCCATTGCTTGACCTGACGGTCAATGACGGATCTAGGTACCAACCCTTAATTATTGAAATGTTGGGTACCAAACTTAGGTGCTGGTCATTTGTTGGGTACCAACGGTTAAATAACCCAGATTCATTTGATAAGTTTAACCACAAAGTGTCTGAAATTTTTAATGCATCTTTTGCATTGGGTAAGACATTCCTGAAAAGGAAATTATGATGAAAATTCTCAGATCGCTGCCATCTAGATACGATTCTGAGAAGCATGCCATCGCTGAAGGAAATAACCTTGATACTCTTTCCAGAAATACTCTTGCTGAGAAACTAAAGATTTTCGATCTTGAACTATGTCAAAGAAAACAATTGCTAGCCAACTTTGTTGCTACATCTGATAAAAAGTATCGACGTCCTAAATTGATTGATTCAAGAGATGAGAATTTCTTTAATTAAACTCTTTCATTGTTTATACAACAGTTAAAAAAGACTCTCAGACAGAGTAAAAGAAAGATCATTCAATTAAAAACAGGGATATAATAGTTCAGAAAAACTATGGTAATAAAACTTGTTCCAAGTGCTATAGAAGTATCCATGATACTTCCAATAGTTCTGACGAGAATTTTAGTGAGATAACTAAAGCATGGTGGATACTCTTGATTACTTTTCCTGAGGAAAATATCTATGAAAATTCTCTTAACTTCCTTGATGATAATCATACGTGTCCTCCAAACATCCCTGATTATTCTATGATTTACAATCTTACTTCTCCAGAAAAGTTTCAACTGGAAAAGGAAGCCTTGATTAAAAAGATTGATGATCTGGAATGTCAATTGCGGAGTTTAAGACAAGAAATTACCGTCTCTCGCAATTATGATCCTACTGAGATACATCGAACCTCTTCGATTATATCTTCTAGGCATTTTCAGCAAGATATTCCTGAATCCATATCATTCTCAAGTCACTCTGATGATATAGAAAAATACAAGGACATACCAAATGGTTTAGTTCTTTTGTGTAGAAATCAGGATCATCGAGATACAATGTGCACAAGGTTTCAAGAAAATCTCTCCTCCGTTGAACCTTGTTTTCAGAAGATAAAAAGGAAGCCTCCCAATAATCCTTCATCTCTTTCAAAATATATTTCCAAAGTCATTGATAGTTTACGAAAATCAACAATCAAGGTTTTCAAAACTGTTTTAAAAAGGAAGAATAATGCACATAACTCTTCTCTTATGAAGACTCAACAGAAACAAGGAATAATAAATACTTCTTCCTCTCATAAGAAACCACCCAGTCCTGACTTGGATTGGATAAATTACAATTTGTAATAAGGATTAAGATGGTTCTTATTATTTTTCTCTCTTAGACGAGAACCATAATCTTCAAGAGGGTTGTGTGAATTATTTCTGTTGATTCTCTTGTGTGTCTCTGTTTTCTTTCTTTGTGGATCTTTTTGTTTATTGAGTCAAGAAATGTTTCTCTACTTAAACGGCTTTTTGTTTGTAAGACCTTCTCTTGGGGATAACCAAATTCTGTTAGGGTTTTGGTCAAAGGTATTTTTGGAAATTTATCCCATATCTTCCTTATTTTTAAGAAGAATATTTCTCCTAAGTGAGAGTATTTCGTTTATATATTCTATCATGTCCTCATCAAGTCTTTCAAGCAAAGAAAATGATGTCTGGACTGTTCTTTTTCCTTTTAAGAAGATTCGTTTTGACTCTTTTGATAGTGAGATGTCGTCTGACAAACGTGATTCCTCCCTTGTTGGGAATCCCTATGTCTCCCCTTTTGATAAGCTCTCTTTAACCATGAATCTCGTCTTGGAACAAGTAAGTGCCCTGAAGAGTGAACTTGAATCTTCCTTCAAAAGACTTGAAGAAAAGATGGATAATCTTGAATCGAGGATTGATCTAATCGAAATTGAGCTTGAAGAATATAAGGAATATAAGAAGAGTATTCAAGGTAAGTGAAATGATTTATGGGAGTTATTAATTTTCAATAATATTGTACAGGAAAATTCTCATAAGAATTTATTCTTGTGTTTTTAAAAAGGATAACTAGGGTTTGGAATAACCATTATTGTGAGTACACATAGCTATTGCCAACGTTTTCATCTTGCAATGTTTTTAGATTTATTTGTTTAAATTCTAAAAGTTTATTTGGAAGATGATTTTTGCAGTATTAATCTTTATGGTTTTATATATTGAAAATTATTATGGGATATATTGTTTACGTCCGTGAACCTTGACTGTCCCATACTTGTTCAAAATTTAGCTCTATTATATGTCAGTATGAAAGTATTTATAAAAGATAGAATGAACTTTTGACTACAAAAGTTAAGCCTTTTATGTCATTATGAAAATATTGATGGAAGAAAGGATGAACTTTTGTTTACAACAATTAAGTCTATTATATGTCATTGTGCAAATAGTGATGAAAAATAGAATGAATCTTTGATTATTCCGCAGTATCGGTCTTTCCCTGATCCACACATCTGTGTGCATATATTGTGTTGCTCTGTAAGTTCTCTTATGTTGAGCATGACCAATTGAATTGATCATTTTCCTTGTGGTTAATTCGATTAAGATTTTTGGATACAAATTCATATTCTTATGTGATTTGTTAATGTCCAAAAAAATCATTCTTTTCATGTAAAAGTAAGATCGCTCTTATTATTTTTTCAGGAATGACATTTTATGGGGGAGAGTTCTTAATTAAACTTGTGCTTAATTGCCAAATCTTTGTGGGGGGTGTGGCTATGGAATATTGTAGGGGTTATCTTGTATCTTTATAAACTCCTTGATGAGTGCATTTAGTTTCGGATATATGATTGCATCTAAACAAGTTGGATATATGCTTCTGTATTGGTCATGAAGTATCTCTATGAAAATTTCATGAGGATCCCACTAGTTTTCGTACCTTTACCAATTTATATTGAAAAAAGAGGAAACATTAATGGATTATATGCAGAAATAGGCCTGTTTTGGACCCTCACTTTCGTTTCTAGGCCTGTTTTTTATTTATTGCAAAACTAGGCAAGTTAAACGGATTCCATCCACTTTTATTATCTCGGTCAATTTATCGCATTGACTCGTCAATTTATCGTCAATTATTCATGCAGTGATATCTCATGGATGTGGTAAGATTACTGAAATGTCCTTCACACGTGTATGTCAGTCACATTAGATAAGATGTCCACGTGTCTCGATAAGATGTCCACGTGCCTCTATCTGGAAGCCTAATCTAACTAACACGACATCTCGAGGATTATTAAACGCCCATGATAGTACTTCATTGTTATTGTCGACAACGCGGGAAGGTGTAAGGAATAAGAGAAGACAGGGAGAGAGATCGATTCATTTAGTTTCTTCTTCTCTCTTGTTCTTCAGAGAGGGTTTTTAGTAGATAGAAAAATCAGTGAAACAGTGTTTTTTTAGTTGAGATTCGAAGAACAAATTGAAAAGATGCCAAGACTGAAGAAGCGTTCTATAGAGAGGTAAGAAAAAACCCTAATCTGTTGATTAATGTTCAAATTTGTTCTGCTGATAATTTTATAGGGTTTCTTAATTTCAAAAATGGGGTTTGCTGATAATGATTAGTTGAAATTGATTTCTAGGGTTTTTTATGGTTTGTGTGATAATTTATTTCTAGGGTTTTTATGGTTCTAGAATTTGTCTGAGATGGGTTTTCCATAATTTGTCTGATATATATTTTGTTGTTCTTAATTGTAGAAAGCAAGTGGTTCAAGAGGTTACAAATGAGGTTAAATAGGACATATTTCCAACCAGAGATATTAAGGAGAAGGATCTAATCAACACTGTTATGTGTTTTGAGTTTAAGGGTTTGTCCAGAGAAGATATGGGTATAAATCAGTTAAACTCTAGGATTAGTCCTATGTTGAGACTAACCTGTAGGGAACATTGGACCTTCTATGGTATGTTGATCCATGCCTACCATCAAACATCATTAATGATGTAGAGTTTTGGTTTTTCTGGGAAAATGCAATTGAAGATGAACATGGTTGGATTACATTGTATTTGCAAGTGATGCCACTAGATGAGAATGGTGAGATAGATGTATCTCAGGTTACTGCAGATTCACAGCCTCCTCCACCACAGATGACACCCAAAAAGAATGTGACTTCAAAGAAGCCAGTCTCTAAGACTCCACCTAAACCAGTTGGTTCTAGTGGTACATCACCCAAGATAGTAACAAAGAGATTTAGGGATGGCAAGACAGTAAGAAGAAGTCAAAGAATACTTAGGATCAAGAAGAAGAATCCTACTAAAGTATACATTGATTTAACTGATGATGAAGATGTTGATGATGAAGATGTTTATATTCCACAGTTTATTCAACAAACAAAAGCTAGTGTAGCTGAGAATAATCCTGTTTTGGAAGCTAGTGTAGCTGAACCTGAAGAATTGACTCAACACAGTAATGCTGGTGGAGCTGAACAAGTTAATGAGATACCTGGATTTTAGGAATATTTCAATCAAGACTTTTGGGTTCAAGCTACAACACAGGAAGAAGTGGTGGAAAATTTGTTTGCAATTGCCCAAGAGTACAAGAAAAATGATGAGTATGTCCTGCACTTGAAGAATGTAGAAGAAGATGAATGTAATCTTGATGATGAGTATGTCTTGGACAATATATCATACAAAGAAAATTAAGAGAAAGATATCAAGAGTTACAATAAGTTTTTACAAAAAGTTGAGAATGGGTATCTTTCAGATGGTACTGCAAGTGAGAGAAGTGATGATGGTGCAAGTGGTGATAAGGATGCTTCAAGTGATGGTGATGATGCTGAAAGTGATGGTGGTGATCCAAACTTTGGGAAGGTGGAGGTTGAGAATGACAAGGAAGGTAATTCATTGCTTCTGGGTTTTTTTTAACTTTGTTGGGTTTGATTTTAGATTTGTTTAGTACTAATGCCCTTGTCTTTGTGGTTTTGTAGAGGACCATTATGGCGACTTGGTCTCTGACAGAGAAGAAGAAGGTAAATTGTCATTTGTTTTGTAGTCTTTTGTTTTTCTTATTTTTTGTTTGTTTGTTAATGTTTGTTTGAAGTCTAACTGAATCATTTGTTTTTGGGAATTTGTATCAGAAATCAACAAGACTGATGGGCTTGAACTTATAGTATCAGAAAACAACAAGACTGATGGGACTAAATGTTCAAAGCCTCATGATAACACACAGTTTGAGGAAGACCATGCACAACATTTTAAGGAGGAGGAAGTCGAAGAGATGTTCCCTGAGGGAGTTACTTTTGAACAAGTGGATCCTTATAGCCTAGTGAAGGGAAGCAAGTTTGTCAGCAAGAAAGCATTCAAGAAGTATTTGAGAGCCTACTGTGTAAAGCATAAACATTAGGTTAAGTTTAGTGATTCAAACAACTATAAGATTAGGGTTAAGTGCATTCATAATCAGAAGACCAAGTGTCCTATGTTCATTTATGGAAGAGTTATGAAGGGTGAATGAACTACATTTACTCTGAGAAGTTGGAATCTAAAGCACACATGCAATGGAAATGTTAAAGGGGAGAACAGATGTGCAAATCCAACATTTTGTAGCTGATTGGTACATGGAAAGGTTGGAGACTCTTGGAAACAAAAACAACATCCCTGATCCCGAGTCATTGGCAAATGAGTTTAACAAAACAATGAAGGTGAACATTAAGTACCATACGGCCTGAAGAGTAAGAAATATTGTGTTGCAGAACCTTTATGGCAGCTATGAGGATCAGTACAAGAAAATTCCTGCATTCTGTGAAATGGTGAAGGTAACATTACTTTGTTGTAATGGTTAATGTTTGTATTTAGTTAGAGCAACATGACTTAATATTACAAATTATATGGCATTAACATTACTTTGTTGTAATTACAGGAAAAAATGCCTGGCAGTGTAGCTAGTTCCTCATATGAAAGCACAGACAACACATTCTTGTCAATGACACTCTGCTTCAAGCCTTCTATAGAAGGATTCTTGGATGGATGTAGGAAAATCATTGGATTGGATGCTTTCCATTTGTATGGGAAGTATGGTGGTGTGTTAATGGTTGCAACAGGTCTAGATGGTCAGAATGGTTTAGTTCCTCTTGGTATAATGGTGTGTAGGAATGAAACCATTGAGAACTGGAAGATATTTCTCAAAGACTTGAAAGCTATATTGGGTGAAGACTTTCATTTCACCATTATATCAGATAAGCATAAGGGGATTAGTGAAGCTTGTGACAAATACTTCTGCTTGGATGAGCAAAGATTATGTTTCAGGTAATGTTATACTATTGTTAATCTATTTCCTTTTTTAATATTTCCTAATAATATTCAATGACTAACTATTACTTGGCTACTTGGCAGACAATTGATGAAGTATTTCAAGTCATACAGCTTACACACTCATTTCTGAAATGCTTCCAAATGTTATAAGAAGAGACACTATCAGGTATGCTCATTTCTCAAAACAATATAATGTAATTACAAGTATTACAAACGTGAGTTTGATACTATTTATGTTTGTTTTTAGCAACACATGGATAAATTGTTTGCCGAGGATGATAAAGCTGCATTGTATCTCCTAGATCAAAAACCTGAATGCTGGTCTAGGTCTCATTTCTCAAATGATAGCAAGTGTGAGCACATTAACAATAATTTCTCAGAATCTTTCAACAACATGGCCAAGCCCTTCAGGGATAAGCCTATCATTACAGTTGGACAAATGTATGCTAGCCTGGTGATGGGTCTTTTCTTCAAGATGAGGAATGAATGTGAAAAGTGGCAGGATGGTCAGATAGTGCCAAAGGCAATGAAGCTGATTACAAAGATGCAGGACTTAAATCATCTGTTTGAGTTAACTGGACCTGTAAGGGGAAAGGTGTATGAGGTCAAGAGTGATCATGATGCTGTGTTTGTTGTGGATCTTCCCAAAAAGACATGTAGTTGTTTGCAGTGGCAGCTCAGGGGATTTCCCTGTTAACATGATGTATGTGCTTTAACACCTTTGAGACCAAACTGGGCTGAGTAAGTCACACTCTGTTTTCATTCTAGAGTTTCATTCCTATGTTTTGATTTGTTATGTTCCCTTTATTTTTCCTTGCTCAATCTTGTAAACTGATGATTTGTGGATCTGCTTGTCTGATTTCATGTTGTAGCTACTGTGACCCTGTGTACAGTGTGGAATATTACAAAAAGACCTATGCTCCAGAGTTTGAACCACTGTCAGCTGAAATTGACTGGGTAAGAGCATTAGTTTTATTAAAAATATATATATTGATTATTGTGCAATAAATATTTAATAATAACAAAGATTCTTTTAGGGTTTCATACATGCTTTATATAGTACACAACCTTTAAGGGTTTCATATCTTAACCAATATATTCTCTTTCTTTATTTGTGTAGAATATACTGGTAGAGTTCATTAATCCTCCTGTTATCATAAGGAAAACTGGAAGACCAGGGAAGAAGAGGATTCCTTCTTATGATGAAGCTGGAAGTGTGAAGAAAATGAGAAAGTGTAAGAAGTTTGGAGTTTATGGTCACTATGCAGTAACTTGTGGTGGTGGAGAGGTTGGAAAGAATCGAAAGGGAAACAAGCCTAGAACCTGTGTTGATGGCTCGACATCATATAATTATGTCCCTGAACCATCAAAAAGGAAGTACAACATAAAGAAACCAGTTGTTAGTGCTTCTGCAGGTGCATCTACTACTGCTAAGGATGGAATGAAGAACAACAACAGTTCCAAAACATGTGTTGGTGAATCTTCTAAACAAGGTGCTGCAAAATCAGGCCAAGGGAGTAAGAGAAAGGCTTCTTCTTAACCTGCTTTCAATCAGAATAACAAACATGTTGGATCTGTCAACAACAAAGTCACCTTCACAGTTGCAGATCCAAAGGGAAAGAAGAAGAAACCAAAGAAGTACATGAAAATCCGATTTTATGTTTGTGTTGGTCTCTTTTGTTTTTTTTTTTGTGACTGGATCTGAACAATATAGTTGATTTTGTGTTTCAATTTGGTTATCTTTTGTGAATGGATGAATGGATGCTTTTGTAAGACAACGCAAGTTCTGAAATTAAAATAAATTTATTATAAAATTGTTGCAGGCTACATTTTCAGATTTTTCTTAAATTCCTTGCATATTTTATACACTTTACCCTTCATTGTTTCTTTGATCTCAATGACAAGAGCATCTGAAGCCCATCTGAATGCATCACAGGATTTCTTCTTGCACACAAGGTATGCTATGTTGAAATTATGTTGATTTTTGCATATCTTCAGTTCTAATTGAGAGTTGCAGTGGTCTTTAAAGCATTTTTGAAGCTTCAGTGGACAGTTTGTAACACTGTGATTGTCTTCTCCACATGCAATACAACCATGAGATGATGGAAGCTTGATTGGAAGTGCTGAAAAATGGGAAAAAGCTTTAGAAAACCACTCAAAGTAGTTGCAGGTAGGATTCAAGCATTTCAAGAACAACTTTCCATTACTTACATCTGTTTTAGACCTCAACAAAGATCTTACTCCATTACAAGGTACATGTTTGCACCTTGAATAAACCCATGGAGATGCCTTTGTTTCATGATCTTCTTCCATTTCACACATTAAATACACTATCATACTACTTGAAGTACTTGCTTTGTCATTCATACCACCACCCTTTTTTTTCAGATCTGAAAATGAAGAGAAACATATTTATGTGGTTGTGGAGATGTTCATTTATGTACAAGATTTATGGAGAAGAAGATAAGAGTGCCACGTAAGCAGTGCCATGTACGCTGTGCCACGTACGCAGTGCCATGCATGCACTATGTGGTGCCGTATACATAGTCAACACACATCTGGTTGGGTCATAATAACCGATTCAAAGGACTTTTAGGTCTTTTTAGTTACAGCTAACGGTGCTAACTTTCCATCCATCACTTTGGTCAAAACTTGCTTCGTTTTGCAATAAATAAAAAAACAGGCCTAGTTTTGCAAACCATAAAAAAAAAACAGGCCTATTTTTATAAAAAGCCCAACATTAATATGTAGTTCACACTACAAATACATATGGTTTACGAATCATTATGTAAGGGTAGTGGTTTTCATGTTGAGATGAAGTATTGACTAAGGGGGAGTGATACATATCATCATGGTGTTGTTGTCAAAGTTGTGATACAATTGGACTTTGATGCTATATAATGATACTATGACACTGTATAACATTGGAGCAACTATTTTCTCATTTTTATTGCTACGAATCTTCAATAACTATGATGTTGAATTGAACATCGTTAGAATCATTGGAGTACTTGGAAGTGACGAAGATTTCGAGTAATGTTGAAGAACCAAGGAGATTAAGCATTTGGATGAAAAGCTGCAAAGTTTATTTATTTTGTAATCTGTATATATTGATAGTTTTGTTACTAAAATTGACAAAGGGGGGGATTGTTAGAGCACTGCTCGGTCGAACTCGCAAGCGTTTCTATCCAAGCTTGTTTGTCAATATTAGTGATCAAAACTATAAGTCTTGATTTCTAGTCTACTTATATATATCTCAGACTAGGATGGATTGTGTAGATTGAGCATTAGAATTCATGGCGTTCATCAATTGAAGATAAAGAACTACTAAGGAGAGTTTGTGGAACTTCATCAACAAAAGGTATGTGGAGAGTAAAACTCATCTATCACTTGGAAAGTCTATTTATACTTTATCTCCTATATTGAGACATAAGTCGTGTTACGATATAATTTTCTATTATACACATTTGAGATTTCGAGCTGAGTTTAACTCGCTTACATATTTCTCGGAATATGTGTTAGTAAGCTTTCGCTTCAACCAAGTTCATCTTGATCATGTGAAAATCTCCGAGTAACATTTTATATGGTTTGTGTGATACAATAATTTAGTGTAGACTTGGAATGTTTCGTTATGATTATTTCAATAACTTGAAAATTGCTTTGATGCTAATAGTGTGTGAAAACGGCTACTGTCATCTTCTAAGAAAGTTTCTATTATTGAAATAAGAGTTCAGAATACTTAACCATCATTGGATTATAAACATATTTTGCATGTATATGATCCATGACCGGAACTTAAGTATGCATACCCGTATGCGTACTTGAAGTTGTGAAATTCAGTGTGTCAAGTATACATACCGGTACGCATACTTGCGTAAAGTATAGGTCCGGGAATTTCTGCTGGGTTTTTAAAGTGTACTAAGTATGTGTAGCTGTCTGCATACTGACGAACACAAACCCAGACCGGGTACTTAAGTATGCGTACCCGTTTGCATACTTGAGTGGTTAAAGTTCTAAAATCGGTTGGCTCATGAACTAATACATTTACATATTAAGGAATGCATTCTTGCAAACAGTGGCTATAATGTTCATGAATCTATTCGAGTAAATCAAACCGATTTTGCTTCAATTGTGTTCTTGTATACTTCTATGAGAATATAGCAATTGAAAAACTCTTTAACTAGTTTCATTTGAGTCATTTGAACTTGTTATGGTTAAGATGAATAAGGTTGATATGAGAGTGTTAATATAGATAACCTTGGTTAACTACGGTTGAGCCAACATGGTATACACATTTAGGTACGGTTACTAAACCTAAATGAGGGTACATTTCATTTGTGTATAACAAGCTAAGTTCGATCTAACGGTTGAAAGATATTAGCTTGAATCTAATCAGGTTTTCATCTAACGGTGAATATTGAATACTTTGTTACCAAGGAAACTTAGATTGCAAACCCTGATTTGAAAATTATATAAAGGATAACTCTAGCAACTGGGAAAACTAATCCCCACACCTCCTGTGTGATACTAGTTGTATAAGCTAGAGTCGATTCTCCTTTAACCATAGGTTTTTCACGAAACCCTGTAGGTTAACGACTTAAAGACTTCATTGGAATTGTGAATCCAGACCCAACTATTTTCTCTGTAGTTGCATGATCTGATCTTGTTGTTTCTATCCTATTTGAGTACTATCTTCTTTAATATTGGCTCGAGATTTAATCTTCGATAGGTAAGATAAAAAGTAGTCACAAACATCTTCGTCTCATCGTTTGTGATTCCACAATATCTTGTTTCACTACCATACGATTAAGATTATTGTGAGGTGATTGATATTTCTAGGCTGTTCTTCGGGAATATAAGTCCAATATATCAATATGTTCTTGTTCACCTTGATTTATCAAAAGACGGAACAAAACTCGCATGTATTTATGTGGATGACATATTTATCTATTCCAATAGACTTTTCTATGTGAGACATATTTGTTTATCAAGTCTTCGACTTTGGGTCGTAGCAACTCTTGGTTGTGGGTGGGATTAGCTAAGGGAATCAAATGCGTAGTATCCTGTTGGGATCAGATACATAAGAAGCGCAACTGTACCTTGAATCAGTGTGAGATTGATTAGGGTTCAACTAAAGTCCAGTCCGAAGTTCATTGGAAGTAGGCTAGTGTCTGTAGCGGCTTAATACAGTGTGGTGTTCAAATCTAGACTAGGTCCCGGGGTTTTTCTGCATTTGTGTTTTCCTCGTTAACAAAACTTCTGGTGTCTATGTATTTTCTTTTCCGCATTATATTTTGTTATATAATTGAAATATCCCAGGTTGTGTGTTGAATCGATCAATTGGGAAATCCAACCTTTGGTTGTTGATTGAAATTGATTGATCCTTGAACATTGGTCTTTGGTACCGTTCAAGTTATGTCTCTTATATTCAATCGGTCTCGCAAATTACTATTTGCTGATTACAGGTTGAATTGAGAGATAGAGATATAAAACTCTTTGATATACTTTTCTCTAGATTGAGTCTAACTGTCTAGTTGATTCTCTTTGAAGTATATTGGAGTTTGTCTATCAGATTGCCAAACGAAATATTGAGTGTGGTTGTTAGACCCCTGCTTTTTTTTAATATTTTCCAAAAATACGTTTTACTTACTAGGAAAGTAAAGACATATAAACTCGAAAACCATAATAAAAGATTCTCAAATATTTCGGTTTGGGATCTCATCTTGAGTATCAACGAATATCTTTGAACAGTAAATAAATAAGACTTTAGCACATGTTCAAATACTCATAAAGTCGACATAGCGAACTTCCTAAATAATAACTCATATTCTGAAATCCATGTAAACCCAAAAGTGTATAAGAAAACCAGAAATACAATTGGTAGTTGGGATCGGTCCTGCTAGAGATCCCCAGGGTAGGGATCGGTCCTACTAGAGATCCCCAATAGAATCGGACTACTAATAATACTTTAGACCCCTTTCAACTAGTCTACTTCCTTAAACTCATTTAGTTAAACATAGTTTTCCAAGCATGAAGTCAACTCCGGGTTCATCACACAATCTAGTAACGGATTACAAAGATAATGTAATGTCACATATATGAGGTTCAAAAAATAAGCGTTATACTGCGTGTTCTCATATACTAACACAACTTGTACATTCTTCCTTGACACTTTCATCATAATATAGTGATCAAATCACCAGTACTATAGATTCATATATATATAACTTCCCATGTTATGCTTTCAATATAAACGACCTGAAGACAACGTAGATATAAATGAAAGCGAGTCGAGTCTTGTATTACTAGCCTTGAACAAAAGGATGATGTGTTCGTTGATGTCGATATCAGGTTATTCAAAGTAACACGAGTTTGTCTCAATATTTCTAGACTTCCTAGTCTAACCAAACGAAGTTTACCCCGGTAATCTAATCAAGCAACCAAATTTTAGAACTAAAATATGATAACCATACTTGATATACCAACGTTTAGTGGGTTCAACCGAGTAATGTTCTAACATCTTCCATTATCTATTCATTGTGAAGGTACCTATAGAACTAAAAGCAATGCAAATAATAAAAGATTTGCCTTAAAATTAACAAATAAAGCATGAAAATATAATAATAACGTGCAAATTATACACTTATGAATAATAATAGAGTCATTTTTAACATAAAGTGGAAATAAACAATTAATTTTTTTTTCTTTTTAAATCTTGTCTTGATTACAATCTGTTCATCATTAACTTTGAGAGACACGATTCTATTATATTTTTTATTTGCATTACAGCTATATAAATATTTTCTACTATGTTTCAATAAATCCCCAATACTCTAGAATTACAATTTGTTGGAGCACTACTCGGTTTAACCCACAAGTTTTGCTATCTGAAGATTGTTGTCAATGTTAGTTGATCAAAACTATATCTTAATTTCTAGTCTACTAAGTGAAGTCTCGGACTAGGTATAAAAGTTGGGAGTTGAGTATCAAACATCACCCTCGAAGACTGAAGATCGACGAAGATATTTGGAGAAATTTATCAACAAGGTATATATGTGAAGACTGAATCATTCTATTTACTAACATGCATCATCATTCTATCTATTTGAGACTATGTCGTATGACTTCTAATAGCTTACTTGAATATCCTTACACTTTTAAATTCTTATATTTAAACTAATAGAAGTACTATACACGTAGTAACAATCAACTCTCAACGTCTTGGATAATCCTTGTGTAGCTTAGAAACAAATAAAAAAGAAAACCCTAAAATCAACAAACAATTCATTTTCTGCAACAAAAAAACAAAAAAACAAAAAAAAAATCCACGAACATCATTAATAGATATACTACCCTCTTTTTTTTTTTTGATCATCAAGAGAAAATATCATCCATCACTGAACCTCATTCTTACATTTTTGCTTTTGGAGTTTAAAAATGATGTTTGGAATGATTAACAATTAAGTTAGACTAATTTACAGTTAGGGTTTGAAAATCATTTTTTTTTAATTTAACATACGGTTGGAAATCTTCAACTTTCCCAACCGTAACTACCATATAAGTTTGGGACTCCCAACCGTAAAAAACCCCAGGTTAAAATAGTCCCAACCATAAAAAAAACTCAGGTTAAAATACTGTTAGGAAAACCAATATTTCCCAACAATATAATTATATTACGGTTAGGAAAACCAATATTTCTCAACAGTAAGTAATTCTGAAAAATCCCTAATTTGATTAAATTCTACTTATTTATGCGATCAAAATCAACAAAAAAGGGAGGGTTTTCGATTCTTACCTAATTTAAGTAATTATTTGAGGAGAATCGATGAAGTAATTACCTAATTGAAGTTGCGGAGAATCGTCGTTGAAGAATTTTTAGGGTTCTAGACCAAAACAACTGAAACAAGAGATCAGATAACTATAACCCTAAGATAAAATCATTTTTTATGGGGATTAGCTACCTCTGCTTTTGTAACAATAAAGAGAACTGAAGTCGTATTGATTGAAGTGTTTTAATACAAGCTCAGGAACTGAGTTTTTATACTAACCAATACTTGTCTAACAAGAAATAACTTACGCATTTAAGAATCCTAGATAAATAAGGAAACTACCTAGTTAACTAAATAAAGGAAATACTATGGTTAAGGAGTTGGAGCGCACGCAACATCCCACCCTGCTTGAAAGAATGCTTGTCCTCAAGCATCAAATTCTGGAAATCGCAATAGTAGTTCATCAACATATTCCCAAGTAGCTTCCTCCACTGGATGATCCTCCCACTGGACTAACCATTTAGTGCCTGCATGAGCTCCTTTCTTGAACATTTTTCGTTCCAAAACTTTAGCTGGTTCCCACTTATCATAATCCACTGTAATTAGCAAATTAGTATCCATTACAGCTGAAGAACCAAGTTTCAGTTTCAGCTGTGAAACATGAAACACTGGATGAATACGACTTGAAGTAGGTAAGTCCAACCTGTAAGCCACTTCACCAATTCTTTAAAGGATACGAAAAGGGCCGTAAAACTTAGGACAAAGCTTAGAATAAGCCTGAGTCGCAACTGTGTTTTGCCTATAAGGATGCAGTCTAAGAAAAACCAAATCATTGACTGCAAAAGTTCTCTTAGTACGATATGTATCAGCATAATTCTTCAATCTTAATTGAGCGGCTTGTAAATGGGACTTCAAAAGCTTTAAAGTATGATCCCTAGCTCGCAATGTATAATCAACAACATTGATAGATGTGGAACCTGGTAAAAAAGAGGATATTGTTGGAAGCGAACGACTATAGACCGCTTGATATAGAGTCATCTGAATTGCAGAATGAAAAATTGTGTTATACCACCATTCAGCCCATGGTAACCATCTTGACCGTTCACTACGTTTTTTTCCAGCAAAACATCGTAAATAACATTCTAAAGTTCTATTAGTAACATCAGTTTGTCCATCAGATCGTGGATGATATGCAGAACTTCTACATAACTTGGTATCCTGTAAAGAAAAATATGCTTCCCAAAAGTTGCTCATGAAGATGGGATTATGGTCACTTATAATACTTCTTGGAATGCCATGAAAACGTACTATTTCTCGTACAAAAATGTCAGTAATAGAGCTGGAAGAATAAGGATGAGAGAGTGTAATAAAATTGGCATATTTAGATAATCTATCTACGACCACGAGAATAGAGTTTTTGCGATGTGAAAGTGGAAACCCATCAATGAAATCCATCGATATGTCTAACCAAATATCAGCATGTATAGGTAGAGGACTCAATAATCCCGGAGGGGCTACAGCTTCAGCTTTATTACGCTGACAAATATCACAGTGAGAAATGAATGTTTTAATTGCAGATTTCATAACTTTCCAATAAAAACTGTGTTGTAAACGCTTATAGGTGCGTAAGAATCCAGAATGACCACCAACGGGATTAGAATGAAATTGTACAAGAATTTTAATGCACCAGGTGGAAGAAGATGGCACCACTATACGACCTTTATAACGTAAAACTCCATCTGCATAAGAAAAATTGGGCTTACAAGTAATATTTTCACGCAGCTGTTGAATAAGAAGACTCAATTCTGCATCATCATGACACTCCTTAATAATGTCAGTAAGACCAGAGAAAATAGGGCAGAGAGAAGTAAAAATGAGCCATGAAGCCGAGAAAGTGCATCAGTTGCAATATTTTCTTTTCCTTTACGAAAAATAATCTCATAGTCGTACCCCAATAATTTAAATAACCATTTTTGTTGTTCCATAGAAGATAATTTTTGATCCAAAAAATATTTGAGACTTCGATGATCTGTATAAATCTTAAAATGTCTTCCAAGTAAATATGGATGCCATTTTTGAACTGCAGAAACAATGGAAAGCATCTCTTTATCATAGATGAAAAGATTTAAATTCTTACCAGAGAGTGGCTTACTGTGATATGCAATGGGTCTATCTAATTGCATTAGCACAACACCTAATCCATTCCCAGAGCATCACATTCCAACACAAAATCTTTTGAAAAATCCGGAAGTATTAAAACTGGTGTAGTAGTTAAAGCTTGTTGTAGTTGTTTGAAAGCAGTAGTTGCCTTCTCACTCCAAAAGAAGGCATCTTTTGAGCAATTGAGTTAAAGGTGCACTGATTTTAACAAAGTCTTTAACAAACTTACGATAATAGCCGGCTAAACCCAAAAAACCTCTTAGTGCCTTAACTTTGGTAGGAATAGGTCATGACATAATACATTGTATCTTGTCATGTTCAACTGAAACCCCTTTAGAAGAGATGACATGTCCCAAATAACCAATGGAAGTTTGAGCAAAAGCACATTTTGAGTCCTTGACAAATAGCTTATTGGTTCGAATAATACCAAACACTAGGGATAAATGATGAACATGATCCTTTAGGCTCTTACTATAGATTAAAATATCATCGAAAAAGACTAGTATGAACATGCGTAAGTATAGTCTGAAAATGTAATGCATAAAACTCTGAAAAGTTTTTGGTGCGTTGGAAAGACCAAAGGGCATCGCAAGAAATTCATAGTGTCCATCATGAGTTCTAAAAGCCGTCTTTCGAATGTCAGGAGCATGCACACGAAGTTGATGATAACCAAAACGAAAATCCAATTTAGAGAAAATCATGGCACCGTGTAACTCATCCAACAATTCATCCACCATAGGTATTGGAAATCTATCTTTGATAGTTAGCTTATTTAAAGCACGATAATCCACACACATTCTCCATGAACCATCTTTTTTTTGAACCATTAAGATAGGGGAAGAAAAAGGACTAGAGCTAGGTCGAATAAAACCAGCCTGTCGTAATTTATCTACAATTTTCTCTATTTCATATTTCTGAAAATGAGGATATCAATATGGTCGCACATTAACAGGAGCAGAGCCAGGAAGTAACGGAATATGATGGTCATGTAAACGTTCAGGAGGAAGAACAGTTGGAATCTTGAAAATATCTTCAAATCAGACAACAGTTGCTGAATCATAGGCGGCACAACTGAATTAGTAGTAGTATCATTATGTAATTATGATAGTTGAAGACTAAAACCATAAGTCTCTTTGCACAACAAACACTGCCTGAGAGAAGCATCTAAAATCATTACCGAAGAAGTATTTCCACGTAAAATGATGTCCTCTGCATAATATTTGAACTTCATTGTCAACTTGTTAAAATCCCAAGAGATTTTACCCAAAGTACGCAGCCACTGGACTCCTAACACTGCATCACAGCCGCTGATTTCTAAAAGATGAAAATCAACCAAGAAAGTGCAATTGTGGAGGGTAACTGGCATGTTAAAACAAGACCCAAGAGTAGTTAATGTACCTCCATCACCTACAATTACTCGTAAAGAATTATCGGATTCAATCTTGTGACCACATTACTTGACAATGGATGAATGAATAAAGTTATGAGTAGCTCCAGAATCAACCAAGATTGTAATCGGCTTAGCCTTAACATAGCCCGTAATCCTCATTGTGTTGGGAAAAGTAGATCCCATTAAGGAGTGTATGGAAATTTTAGGTTCTTGGTCATTCTGCTCACCCAAATTATCCGAACACGCATGCGGAATATCCTCATCAACAAATTGATCTTCGCTGTCAGTAATATTCGGGGCCATTTCTAAGAGCAATAATCTTGGTTTGACACATAAATGGCCAGGTTTATAGAACTCTTCACAGTTGAAACAAAGGCCTTTGTCGCGTCTTTATTTTTTTTCTTCCCATGTTAATCTTTTAGCTCCATGAGGTAATGTGTTTTTTTTAGTTTGTGGGTTGGCAGCCATTGTGGGTTTAAAAGGAGTTGAACGCAAAGGTTTTGAAATAGAAGAGGCTGCAATGATATTATCTTCTTGTTCTATTGTCTTTTTGAAAGCTTCAGCTAATGTCTTAGGTTCAAATAAACGAACACCAGTGCCAATATCCACTCGTAAGGAAAAAATAAATAAATCAAAAAGGTATTGTGTAGGAAGATCATGAACGAAATTGAGCAATTTTCAAACTCAGAGATTAGTTGTCGTACGGTACCTGATTGAGACAACTTTGTCAATACAATATGTGGATTTATAAACTTGTGATCCCCAAATCTGTCACAAATTAGTGAACAAAATTCTTCCAAAGATGGTGTAGGATTAGACTTTATAAGCCAACGATACCAGGAGTTGGCATCACCTGTCAGATGAGCAACAACCACCTAAATTTTAAAAACCGAAGTGATTGAATGTAGGCTAAAATACTGATCAGCTTGAAAAATCCAGCCGTCAGGATCGACACCATAAAAAGTTGGAAATTTAAGGTTAATTATGTTGGACGAATAGTTGTAGTAGTTTCACCACCGAGATGACCAGTATTATGTTGAGGGTGAGAAGGAGAAATAACAGTATGGCCGTTTTTTGCTGAACCAAGGGTTTCAGTAATAGATATTTTCATGGCCTCTGTTAAAGCTCGTGACAAAGCAGTTATGTCTTCTGTACGATTAGCTCTGTCAACACCTGCTTGAATTTCAGCTTTCTCAATGTCGTCAAGGTGCTATTTTGTTAGAGCATTGACCAATTCCTTGATCTCATCTTTTAAAACTTTAACTTCTTCTGTTAACTCCACAACCGTCATGATATAGAAATTTTTTTTGTTGAAATTCTAAGAATATATCAAACCTGCTTTGTACCAGATGTTAGGGTTATAAACCAAAACAACTGAAACAAGAGATCAAATAACTAGAAACCTGAGATAAAATTATTTTTTTACGGGGATTAGCCACCTCTGCTTTTGTGATAATAAACAGAACTGAAGTTGTATTGATTGAAGTGTTTTAATACAAGCTCAGAAACTGAGTATTTATACTAATCGATACTTGTCTAACAAGAAGTAACTTACGCATTTAAGAATCCTAGCTAAACAAGGAAACTACCTAGTTAACTAAATAAAGGAAAGAGCAGTGTTGTCCCGACGTCAAGGTAAGCAAGCAGGTTAATCACCGTTGAAATTTCTTACGTACGGCGGGATAAAGTTGGGTTTATATTTCCTTGAAATGAACAGCTGGGAAACTATTGATATTAGAACTAGGTCCTTTATTTATAAAATATAGTAAAACTAATCCTCACCTGCATATCTATTGTTTTGAGAAGCATCATCGAAAAGTCAACGATTTCTTCCTTGAAAAAAACAGTTCCTCTGTTCACGGTATTTTTTATAAAAACCCAATACAAAAAATGTGGAATAGATATTATGCGGTTGAAGCTGATGATGATTGAAGCTCATCAATCACACATAGCTATGTTTAGTAAATGATCGAGTTACATATGATAATGAAGATTTTTTTTGTGCATAAGATGATAATGATGAGTATCAGATTTTCCGTCTCTTTGATTTGTTGTGTGCGTATCTTATTTAAATTAACGAAATCTAATTAGATGATAATCTGACCTTGGGGATATCGGGATACATTAATTTGTGATGCAGTACCACATTGATAACCCATTAAAACTGTACAAAAACTTTTCTTTCATTTTCCACCCACCATGGGTACGAATCATCAAGGTAATAACAAAGCATCATGGGCATCGATTGCTAGAGGTACAAGTTCAGGAATTAATGATAGGAGAGGATCAACAACTAAGCCAGTACAAGTAATTTTCAATGGAACAACATCAGCAGTTATTGCTACAGGCGCAAAACAATGCATCTCTATAGGAAATAGATCTTTTGAAATAGCTAAAGTGAAGTAAAATGGAGAAATAATGACATCGATCAAGGAAATCAATATGGGGTTTAAAGAATTTATCATTTCTTTAGTAGCCTTTGAACGGATCAGTTCAATCCTTGAGCAGGAGTCTAAAACTTTAAGAGAAAAATCAACATATTGGAGTTGTACCAAAAATAATGATCAGCTTTCTCTAGTCAGAAATTTCTTTGGAAACGGTGAAATGCTTAAACTAACTAGGTTCGGAACAAAGAAAGATCCCACACAAGTTTGTTTCTTTCCTGCTGGTGGAGAAGGCAGAGGATGGCTGAATTTCGCTGAAGCAATCAAATTTTTCTTGGGTATGGATACAATTTTCCAACCTCCTCCTACGCCATCTAAATTTCAACACTCCAACTTCAACATCTAGTACGCTTTAACAGCAGATGGAAGGGAGCATTAATATGTGAGATTCAAGATAAGTCCATCCCATGGAATAAAGTAGCTCAACTAATGAAATCAACCTTAAAGTTGCAAGGGTCTGTGTCTTTACCTCCCATCACAACAACCAAAACTCATGCTCTATTCTTCGTTGATTCAGTGCAGAAAAAGAAGGAAATCTTATCCAAAGAAGAATGGGTGATGAATGATGTCAAGATGAGAATTGTTGAATGGTCACCTGATGCCAATAATATCAAATCACAAGGAGCTAATATTCCAAAACCAGTTTGGCTTATGATTCATGGAGTTCCACTCCACATATGGAACTTGAAAACTTACAGGAAATTAGGCAAAATGAGGGGTGGTCTTATTTCTTCTCATGCAAACTCTTTGAATGGTGTTGATTATTCTGCTATCTACTTATAAGTTTCAGGTCCAGTGAACTCTCCTGTCGAATACAAAATGATGCATATAAAAAGACTGTCTTTCCCAATTGCAGGTAAAATTGTAGACAACGTGGAACTCGTTAATAACCAAGAGTATCATACTGTTGAATCAGGGAATTTCGCAAAACCTATTCAAAATCATGCTCTTCATCAACAGGTGCATCGGTTAGATCGCACGCCTTCCGTCTCTTCTTTGAATGGAAGTTCCGGTAATAAAAATGGAAACATGGGGATAGAAGAGCAAATGGTTATGTTCCCAGCAAGAGAAGTTATTGCACCTGAAAATTTCAGAGATTTTAGTACCGCTCAAGCTGTTGACCAAGCACTTTTCTCAGAGATAAACCTGCAACCACAACTACCAACATTAAATGCAAATTCAAATTTTGAATTGTATTTACTTTCTGCTCCCATGGTCCCAGAACCCGAATGGATCAACACCCGCACCAACAGAATTTCAGAAGCCCATGCAACACAACACCATGTTACGACAATTGATTCTCTCCTAGTAAACAAGCCCAATCAGTCCATGCAACCCAACTCGTTCGACTCTTTGTTATCAAGTGAATCTCCTCAGCAACCATGAAACTTTTTAGCAGATGATTCAACTCGCTCTCCATATCACACCCCTACCCAAAATCCTCAAATCGCAGTAGAAAACTTGCAAGAGCTTCAATTGTTGGTTAATCAGTTTTAAGAATTTGGCCCCGTAATTGGTGTCTCTTTTCAGCAAACATAAGAACAACTCAATGCCTTTATGCATAAATCAACTTCTAGGAACGAATTCAATCTTCTCGAATTATTTGAACAATCAGAAGAAGACAAAGAGAATGAATCCAACGAAGCAGCAACATCCGCTAACTTGGTTGATCCATGAAGACAAAAATTATAACTTGGAACATCAGGGGACTTTGTGATATAAGCAGAAGGGATAAACTCAAAGTATTGTTACGTCTTTGGAAACCTAACATTTTATCTTTACAAGAAACTCATGTTTCAAATTGGCAAAGGCATCAAGTGAAGCATTTTTTGGGAGGAAATAATTTTGATTGGGTAGCTCTCGATTCTAATGGTTACTCAGGAGAGATTATAGTAGTGTGGAATACCAACAAGGTTGTTGTAATTGAATCCCTCTTAGGTGCTTTCTCGGTTTCAATCAGGTACCGTTTTATTTCTGAAAATTTCAATTGGTTACTTACTGCTGTGTATGATCCTGTGCTTAACAATGAAAAAAAATAATTTTGGGCTGAATTAAGAGACATTAGAACCATTTGGGAGGAACCGTGGGTGTTGTGTGGTGATTTCAATGTCACAAGATTCTTGCACGAAAGATCAGGAAGAAATCACAATTTTAAATCCATTAAGAAATTTGCGTCTCTTGTTCAACAGCATCACCTCATGGATTTGCCATTAATTGGCAGTCACTTCACATGGAGCAGAAACTCTTCTTGGAGCAAGCTTGACTGGTTTGTCGTTTCTTCCTCTTGGGAAGACAATTACTCAAGGATTGAGCAAACAACCTTACCCAAGCCTTTTTCAGATCATTGTCCCATATTGTTGTCCATGCAGAATGAAGGTTGGGGTCCAACTCCATGCAGATTCGAAAAGATGTGGTTGCAAGACCCCACGATCTTGGAGCTTATGCAACATTGGTGGCAATCCTTTAGCTTCATTGGTTTTCCTGGTTTTATTCTCGCTAATAAAATGCAGGCTCTAAAAAGAAAGTTGAGTGAATGGAACCGTGAGGTTTTTGGAAAAATTGACTCCTTAATACAAAACAATCTCATTGCAGGTCAACTTGTGGAGTCTAAATTGTTGTTGGATCCTGATAATGCTCAACTAGCGATGGAAAGAATTGAAGCAAAGGATGATTTCAAGAGATTAACGAAGATGCATAATGATTTTTGGAAACAAAGAGCTACCATCAACTAGGTTGAGGAACATGAAAATAATACCCATTTTTTCCACAAGTATGCATCATCTAAACAACGAGGTAAAAAAATTTCGCAGTTGAATATTAATGGGGCTTTGACAAGCGATAAAGCTGTTATCAAAGAGGAAATTATTTCTTACTATCAGGGATTATTTGAAGAAGACTCTTTTTCTAGACCCCAGCTAAATGGACTCACTTTCCCTTCCATATCCCATGATGAAGCCAACAAGCTTGAAATCAAGTTCACTGAAGCAAAAGTTCAAAAGGCACTAGCTGAGTTAGCCCAGGAGAAAGCTCCGGGTCCTGATGGAATGCCCATCTTTGTCATTAGTAAGTCTTGGGATTTCATGAAGCATGACATTCTCCTGGTCATGGATGAGCTCTACTACAACAACTAGATTGATTGGAGACTCAAGTCAACTTTTCTTGTCCTCATTCCGAAAGTGCAGGACTTGGAGTTCATCACTGATTTTCGTCCAATTAGCTTAATGAGCAACATAAACAAGATCATATCAAAGGTCATCGCCACCATACTCAAAACGGTTCTCCCAATAATTATAAGTCACCAACAATCAGCTTATGTAGAAGGTAGGCAAAAAATGGATAGAGCTATCATAGCGAATGAATACATCAATTCTGCTTAAAGGTTTCAACAAGCAGGTATTCTCTGTAAAATCGATTTCCAAAAAGCTTACGATAATGTAGCTTGGTCTTTTTTGGATTATGTTTTGAAGAGAATGGGATTTGGAGTTAAATGGAGACGATGGATAAAAGCAGCTATCTCCAATGTGAATTTTTCTGTGCTTATCAGTGGTTCCTCTAATGGTTATTTCAAAATCTCGAAAGGTCTCCGCCAGGGAGATCCTCTCTCTCCATTCTTATTCTTGATAATTGCAGAAGCTCTAAATTTACTCTTTGAAAAGGCAACACATGTTGGTTGGCTCAAAGGCTTCGAAATTGTTCCAGGTGGAGCTAAAATTACACACCTTCAGTTCGCCGATGATACCCTTGTTTTCGTCCAAGATGACCAGCAATGTATTTCCAACCTACGCAACATCTTGATATGGTTTGAAATAATTTCAGGTTTTAAGGTGAATTTTCACAAGACTTCGCTTATGCCAGTTGGGGTGCAAAGTTCAATCTCTTCCTACTTCTTACCCTGGCTTGCCTCTCGGAGAGAATTACAGATCCAATATTAAGTGGAACAAAATAGTAGAAAGATTTGAATCTCGTCTACCATCTTGGGTTGCAAAAGATCTCTTAAAAGGAGGTAAGCTAACCATGATTATCTCTGTACTCTCATACCTTCCGATTTATTATTTTTCAATCTTTGAAGCTCCTATGAACATCATTCGTAAGCTAGAAACAATCATGCGTAATTTTCTATGGGATGGTGGTAATGACGGCAAAAAGTACCACCATGTGTATTGGAAATATCTGGTGAAGCCAAAAGAAAGGTGGATTAGGTATTAAACAGCTGCATCTAATGAATATTGCATTGCTTATGAAGTGGTTATGGAAGTTTGGTTCAAAAGATAATCCCTTGTGGAAGCAAATCACAACTGAAAAGTATGGTATGGAGCAATCTGATTGGTCAACCAAGAAAACGAATCATCCTTATGGATGTAGCATATGGAGCGGTATCCACAAGCAATATGAGGCTTTCAAAACTAACTGTATTTTCAAACTGGGCGATGGCAGTAGGATAAGTTTCTGGTGCGATGTATGGATTGGTGAGCAGTCCTTAGCTAACCAATTTCCTGCAGCCTACAATGCCTCAAATTCGAAGACGCACACTATCAGTCAAATGTACTCGAGCAACTCTGAATCTTAGAACTTAGGCATCACTAGAAGAGTTCACTACAATGTCATCCGTGATATAGCTGCATTACTTCACCTGCTGGACTCTAATGGCGCCTTTCCATCCACTAATGACGATGTAAGGTTATGGAAAGATGGTCGAAAAGTTGGAGATTTTACAGTTAAAAAATGTTATCTTTGGCTAGTCGAGACTGATAACAAAGATCTGGACCCTCAATAGCACGTTCACCCTAAAAGAATACGGTCGAAGTTATGGCCATCCAAAGTTGGTTTCTTCCTTTGGCTTGCAGCTAGAAACAAAGTCTTAACTCAAGACGAGCTGATTAAGAAAAGATGGCGCACCTGGGTCAATCATTGTTATGTTTGTGTAAGAGATGCGGAATCAAACCTGCATCTGTTCCTTCACTGTCACATTGCAAGCCACATTTGGAACTTCTTTCGAGCTGAATTCAACATCATATAGATGCTTCCTCCTTCAATCTCCATTGCGCTAAGCACTTGGCCCAATCCAAATACCGTTTCCAGGAAATCCTCCGTCATCAAAGTTTTACCAGCTGCTATACTGTGGTCCTTGTGGAAAGAACGAAATCAGAGAGCCTTCGACAACAAGTCAAGAACTATCAACAAGATCATTCTGAAAATAAAACATACTTTAGCTTATTGGCTTTATTTGCAACCTGAGTTTCAGAACATTACTCTCAAAGACTTCATGCTTAATTGGAACAACGTTGTTTTCGAACCCCCTTGAAGATTTTTGATCAGTTTAATAGGTACGTTTTGGTTGTTGTTTTCGATATAATTCTCTACCTTGTTTATCTTCAGCTAGAATTGTTTTCTTTTTTTTTTAAAGGATACTTTGTCCTTCCCTGGTTGAGTTTTGTACCATGTATTCTTTCGGCGGTTTCCTGTCGAGTTCAATAAAATTTCATTTTACTGATCAAAAAAAAAATTGCGATTATGCAAAAAATTGAGAAGAACATAAATTAGGAAAAAATTGGCGAAACCCGGTTACATGTTACTGGCGAATCCGGTTATGTTGTTGTATAATTCTGTTTTTTTTTTGTTCAAAATCATGTTAACGTTCAACTTCAACTCTGTATCAATCTTTTAGTTTCTAGGCAAGAATAGAAATCTGCTCTTACTGTTAATGTTTGCTTCCTTCAATCATATACTGTAAGTCTATGGAATAATGTATGTTCGATATGATAATCAAAAAGTTACTGCAGTTTTGATCAGTTAATGAGACGATAATCGTTGAATGACATCAAAAAATTTATCATTGGCACTGCTTCTCTAGGTTGACGTATCTTTAGACAAAATATATATTCAACATCACCAAATCAAAGAAAACCAAACAACACAAAAATAGTTTGACGTATTAAAGAATCGTGGAAAATCACTTAAGAGGAAAAGGGGTAGAAAGAAATGGGTTTCTTTCTTCTAGCAGGTCTATATCCAAGTAGAAGATCCCATCATTTTTTTCGCACCAAGGATTAATAGAAAAAAAAAAAAGAAGATTAAAGCAAAAAGGACATACAAAATTAAAAACAAACTCAAGGGATTTATCTCTAATATCAATAGTTTGCCAGCTGTTAATTTCAAGGAAAGATAAACTCAACTTCATCCAACGGTACATGAGAAAATTCAACGGTGATTAACCTGCTTGCTTACCTTGGCGTCCCGCGCAGCTGCGTGGACAACACTGCTTTAAAGGAAATACTGTGGTTAAGGAGTTGACATGCAACAAGAACAACCAAGAAAAAAGGGAAGAAAAAATAATGGAGAAAAAAAAGATAATTATATTTAGGTTTAGTTTTTGGCTTTAGGTTAACTATTTAAGAATATATATATTTTTTTTATTATAGGTTAAATATCCCTTATCTATATTTGGGACACTTGAATATGTAGGAGCCCTCAAAACCAAAAACTTGGAACCTCGATAATAGGTTTCAAAATAAATAA
Source organism: Papaver somniferum (assembly GCF_003573695.1). Taxonomy (NCBI): domain Eukaryota; kingdom Viridiplantae; phylum Streptophyta; class Magnoliopsida; order Ranunculales; family Papaveraceae; genus Papaver; species Papaver somniferum. Next base: position 41,386,318 of record NC_039368.1, read on the forward strand.
AGATGCTATTGGCCTTTGATTTGTCGTGGCACTAGTAGTATAATATTTCCATGCACCAAAGCCAATATGACATACATGTGAACATGCGAGAGTCACCGTGTCGATGAATCCCACTCCAAGTCGGAACAAAGCGTGTAACCTGCTGCTAGCACAGTTCGAAGGTTAGCCAAGGATACAATAAGACAAACGTTACTCTCTGAATCACTCATTGGCTGCTGCATTCATCTCCTTCTTGGATCCTTCTCTTTCGTGTTCGCCAGACGCCGAATTAAACAAATAAAACATGATCAAATAGTATCCTTCCTTCCTGTTAAAAGAGAATTTACACAGAAAAAAACAGACAATTTGGTGTCCAACTTTGTTTGGTCCACTCCATTACAAAAACTATATATTCATTCAAGATATTCCTTATACTATCGATCCGTTTAATATGTCCCTACATGATGATAACTTCCTGTCATGATCCAACGATTGAGATCTTATACAGCTCATAACCATATGGGACCCACGACGATTTTATTAGAAAATGTATTTTTTCATTAGGTGGTACAGAGAAGCCATCATCAAGAAACCAAAATTCAAGGACTGATTAGAGAGAGAGAGAGAAAGAAGAAAATATGATTTCCTTAATGAATGAATGAATTCTAATGAGATTGGGGCATTTCAATGAAGAGTAAAAGAAGAAGAAGAATTCAACAAAATATTCGTCAATGGGTTCTTCAGAAGACAATCTGAAAGGTTTTATTTTGGCTCTTTCATCAAGTGTGTTTATTGGAGCAAGTTTTATTATTAAGAAGAAAGGTCTCAGAAGAGCTGCTGCTGCAACTGGGGTCAGAGCTGGTTAGGAGATTACTTTTTTTTTATTTTTACAATTTTGCATTTTATGATTAGAGATTTTGTCTCTCTGAAATGGGTTTCTCTGATGGTTTTTGATAGGAGTTGGTGGCCATGCTTATTTGTTAGAGCCACTATGGTGGGCAGGCATGATTACTAGTAAGTTATTTTATTTTGGGTGTTCCAAGATTCAATTTTATTTGTTTGTTTAATTGAATTGAATTTTGGGGGTATTTGTACGCTTGAGCTTAAACTGTTTTGGTGGAAATTAGCAATTGGGCATACTCATAGTTAATTTCAGTTCTTGTTTGATGCCCAAGGAAAACAAAAGTTAGGGCAAATTCAGTTTTGGTCAGATTGGATAGTACTGTACAGTTTAGGTGACTTCTATGGGGGATTAATAGATATTCATGTTCCTTGACTTCAGTTACATTAGTTTGTTGCTAAGTTCCATTATTGATTACTTGGCAGTGTGACATGAAAGACACGCAAGTAGCTACACTGCATTCTATCAATGACCTCCGCAGCTGTACCATTCTTTTCTTAAATACTTTTTCTTTTCTCTTCTCCCTTTCTGCCTCTCCCTTGCTAGATAATTAAGAACTCATAAGGTGGAACCTACATGCTCATGCATTGCCTCACATACACATCTAATTATGCACTGAAAAAGCAGAAACCCTTAAGTACCTTATTGTTGAGCAGGTTCTTATTGGTAGTTGTGAGATTGCTCGAGACTAAATCTTCCCTCACCATAGACTTTTGTGCGTATACTGATTCAAGGAGTATCTTGATGTCCTCCTGTTGTTGATATCTTATTTAGTGATCATTGGAGAAGTTGCCAACTTTGTTGCCTATGCATTTGCCCCAGCAGTACTTGTTACCCCTCTTGGCGCATTAAGTATCATAGTCAGGTACTTACTCCTGCAGTTACATTTTCAATTCAACTTTTTCATGGCGAGGTCCTAATATCTTTATTTTGGGAACAACAATATTTGCTTACATTTTATTACGCAGTGCTGTGTTGGCGCACTTCATTTTACAAGAGAGGTTGCACAAACTAGCAATTTTGGGCTGTGTAATGTGCATCTGCGGGTCAATCATAATTGTGACCCATGCTCCACAAGAGCATCCAATCACATCTGTAATTGAAATATGGAATATGGCAACTCAAACAGGTCACACATATTCATATTTCTTTCTCATTTCCCTTTTTATTCGTAGTTTTCTTCTGCGTTCTGCGTTCTGACTGCGTAACTTTGTTTCTATTGCAGCTTTTTTGCTTTATGTGGCATCGGTTATTGTGTTGGTCTTTATTCTGGTCTTCCATTTTGCTCCACAATGTGGCCATACAAACGTGTTGGTTTTCACGGGAATTTGTTCACTGATGGGTTCCCTCTCGGTAAATCAATTGAACTACAGATTAATTTATAATTTTCTTAACCTGACATCTTCTCCAAGAAGCATGATTTGGTCAGCCTGAGTTAGGGGATCGTTTTATTATTTTCTGAAAGGGATGAAATGAACATCGAACATTGTTTAGGGGTAAAGACCAAAACTCAGCACTTATTGCATATTCAGCTGAATGCAGACCACCCATATCTTAATTGACAGATTCACGTAAGCTATATTCTATCTACAAAATGAGCAGCAGTGTGTATAGAAGACACGAGTTAAAGAGCTTTTATCCAACTCAAATGACTATTTAAAATAGTTGAATATGTAGATTTATTAATGCCTTTTTCCCATTGTATTAGACTTGAGCATTTGTTATATAATCTGTTAAACTTTCTAATCGCCTCTATTCGATCTATCTATATATTATCTGTTGTTTTTTTTTCATTACTTTATTATTGCTTCACTTATATTTATTACTAAACTATGTTTTTATACACAGGTCATGAGTGTTAAAGCCCTGGGAACATCTCTGAAGCTTACTTTTGAGGGTAACAATCAGCTCATCTACCCAGAGACATGGTTCTTTTTGTTGGTAGTTGTTACTTGTGTTGTCACCCAAATGAATTATCTCAATAAGGTTCGTAAGAGTTGCTTTTATAACTGAAACCATGACATGTTTAGAATGCAGATGAATTGAAGAAATGTTTAGCTTGAGAGGCAATTGCTTAGAAGCTAGCATAGAAAGAATACGAGTTTACATGATGATTCAAATATCTGAAACAAACAACGATTAAACAATTTCATACTTTTGTGATATATCAGATACTCTTTATGTTTGCCCTCTTCTTGTGCATTTATCTTAAAAAATTCAACGTTACTGCTGAAATTTTCATGCCATTTAGTAGTTCTTAGGGGGGCAGAGGGGTTTTTGTAGGAAATAAATATAAGAATCGTAACTGCATGCTTGTGGTGCCTAAACTTTTCATTGTCTTTGCCGTTTGTCACAAAATATCATGTGCTTTCTCTGAGTAACTTTAGTTTCCATCCTTTAATCTGAGGATAGGCACTCATGCTGACATAATCTTCATTCGAAGGATTAACAACTCCTAAACTTCATTTTTCTAGTGTTCGGCTTTCTATGTTAAACTCGAGACCTCTATTTCCTCTGTTTTGATCTTGTGCATGAAATTAAGCCCGATTTTGTAGACAATGTCGACCCATGCGATGTCAAACAGTTTAGCTGTTGAGTGATAAACTCGTTGCAGTCATGTATTTAATACTTTGAAATCTCTGTTTTATATTTTAGTATTTATGTCTTCCATTCATTGCCTCTTTTTCGTACAAAGAGTGCCACATTATTCCCAGATCGGTAAGTATATACTGTTTCTCAATATAGTGTGTCTGCAAGCTGGTTTAGATAGAAGAATATATAGACAGAAGGGTCAACTCAATTCCCCACCTTTCCAGAAATACTTACGGTCTTGCCAAAGCTTGTTTATATTCTAAGCTTATGTGTGCTCTTTTACCTGAGAAGGCTTCTCGACAGAAGTACAAGTGATGCAGATGCCTTGCAGCGTTATGACTTGCAAAATTTTGACTTTACGTTTCTGAGTACTTCATTTAAATTTCATATATGTTTTATATCCTGAGGATTTCTTAATTTTAGAACTTGGTTGGAACACTTTGATGGCTAATTTTTGTCCAACTTGCTTATAAATTTGAACTATACATCTCATACTCTAACCATGATTTTTCTCCAATATTTCAGGCGCTTGACACCTTCAACACAGCGGTTGTTTCACCTATTTATTATGTCATGTTCACCACACTTACAATCCTTGCGAGTGTCATAATGTTCAAGGTTTTTTCTTTATATTTCTCAAAGCATCTTTAAACCGAACCTACTTTGCAAACAGCCTCTCAATAAATGTAGTTTGATTCAGTTGTTTCTCCACTATAATGATGCTTTAGCTGACCTAAAGTGAAGCTGAATATCTTTTTACTTGATCATATATCCAATCAGATTAAATACATACATAAAATTTGAAAAAAAGGATGAATCAGGATGGTACATTTCTGTTTCTGAATATTTAGACTATATTGTGTTTTTTAATAATGGAAAAAGGAGACATCTCGTGTTGCTTGTAGTTTCTTCCACCACTTATCGTAGTTTATTTCAGGATTGGGATGGACAAAGTGGGGGAGACATTATTTCCGAGATATGTGGATTCATTGTTGTGCTCTCAGGAACCATTTTATTGCATGTCACCAAAGACTTCGAAAAATCACCTTCCTTCAGAGGTGAGTGGATTACCTTTTCCTCCCCTTTATGTTTTCTTTCTTTGTTCCTTTTTTTGGTCCAGTTAGTTAGGGAGTTTAGGGACAGCTTGATTTTACATGTTCACATTTATGCAGGAAATTATGTGCCAGTATCCCCAACATTATCAACCCAACTGCGTGGTGGAAATGGGGAACTACTATCACATGACGAGGAAGATCCATCATCTCCTGAAGAACTCCGCCTAAGGCAAGAGCTATACTAGCCAAATTCTTTCTGAAAAACACTCCTTTACCGACGCTAAAGGTTGTTACAGCGAACATGGGAAGTAAAAATTTCAGAGAACTCCTGAAGGCCAATCCAAGTCTGTTAAATACGAGTTGAGTTTGTTCGTAGAATAACAGAGCCAAATTGGTTTTTCGACTGCAGTATCTTGTAAGGTTCTTCACCAAGATGCTAGTCTGACACATACAACGGTATACTTTTCCTGGTTGCTGATTCTTTTTTTTTTTGGATGGTTTGGCTAGATAATTTTGAGTTCATAATTTTGGAGGCAAAATGGCTTCAATGGTGCATGGGGAAACTAGATTCCAGGGTGTACAGGAGTTACTAAAAATAGTGAATACATTTGCTTAGAAGATTGGATTGAATGGGTGGCTGTATATGTAAAAAGAAAGATATGTAAGCATATTCATTGCCATAACAGTCATCTAAAATGATGAAACACCTTTTTTTTTCCAAATTGGATTGATTGATTTAGTATAGATAAAACGAATTATGCATGTCATGTTATATTATCACAGAAAATTGCTTTCTTATGCTGTCCGTTTATATTTTTAGAGACTGGACATTTTTTTATTTATAATCAACGGCTAAGGGAAGGCTAGAGGTCTGCCTCAACAGTTGGCAAAAGCCAAATTAGAGGTCTAGACCATCAACAAGTTTCAGAATTATCTTTGGCCCAAGTAACCAAGGCATGAGCTATATTATTGCGGTTCTAGGTTGAAAAGTAAAAATACATGATACAAGACTAGAACTGAAAAATGAAGTATCCTTAAACAGGGAATTCGTCCGTTGATTGTCATTGAAGTTGTTCCCTTGAGAAAATTGGTCAATCAAAGCTTTTGCGTCACTTTCCACAATGAAATGAGTAATTTGCTGCTCCACTGCTTTCTTCAAAACTACCCAAATTGCTCTCGTTTCTACTTCTTCTAAAGAGTTTAGGTAGGATGTAATGCAAGCTAAGGCTTCAGACATGCTATTCCTTATGGTTCATCCATTTTTAAGTTTGATTTTTCAGCTGAAAGGAAGTTCACTACAATTGAGTTATGTAAGAGTAAGTGTTATCGATCGGGTGTAATTTCTTCTTTTGTTATATCTGTCCGGGTATCTGTTTTAGCAAGATTGCTAATACGGGGTGTATCAAATTCTATATAAGATAAAACATTCTTCGCTTTTGAAAAGGTACACTCCCAAGCAAATTGGCAATCCTCATTAGCAGACATGTGTTTTAGTTGTTGAGGTGTAACATTCTTTAGCATGTGGATCGGGTGTAATTTCTTTTCTTTCGGGAACTTATTTCTCCAAATAGAGTGTCTCTCACCTGTTAACGACCATTTATTCTTATTGGATTATTGGATATAACTATTGAATTTGTCTTACATGGTATCAGTTTTCTCCTTCACAACTGAATTTTTGATCCTCCAGATTTTAAAATTTCTTCATCATAACCCTATCTATCTCTTATGGTTAACAATTCTACTTTTCAAACTAACACCTCTTCATCTACTTCTCATGGTATGAATAATCTTGAAAATTTTGGTAGCGAATCCTGAGAATTTGTTTTGGAATCAGATGGATGGATTCGCCATACCTGTGTCTGAATGCAACATTCACTAAGTCCGTTTCATCTAAAATTTCGGGATTATCTCCGTCCATGCGGTATTGAGATTATCTAAATACGAAGTTTAATAATGAATTTCTGACACGTCAAAGTCTTCTTCGAGGACGACTATAATTTTACAAATTGATCGTCGCGGTAATATTAGTGTTATGTGTTATTTGAATAATATTAAGGTAATCACTGATAATTCTGATGTTATCGATGAACTGGTCATAAATGAGGATATAATGATGTATACTCTTAATGTAATGGGTCGAGATTTCAAACACTTTGTAATGACTGCTCAAAATCGTGAAAAGTCTTACACATTTGTTGAGTTGAGATCTCGTTTAAAGCATTATGAACAATGGTTGAACAATCAAGATCAGGATTCATTTTTTCTTCTCAATTCTACTGATTCTCCTTATGCATTTTTTTACTAAGAATACTTCTCCGAATCACAAATCAAACAATTTCTTCTGGTGAAGGAAAATTTAATGAAGGTAAACCTCTACTGATTTTTTTAAACCCAAAATAATGTGTCAGGTTTATAAGAAACTTGGCCATACTGCAAATAGGTGTAGGTTTCGTTACGCATCTACTATTCCTAGCAATGTAGAACTTGTTAAGAAGAATGCAATTCGGAGATTGCAAGTGATACGAAGAGACGAAAGAGATACAAATTGGATGAAAATAAGATTGAGAATAAGCATAAGAGAGTTGATAAACTAGATAATAATATTGAATGATAATATGAATTGTGTGTTAAGACAAAAGACACGGCATGTGTATATAGTCTAGCAAAGAACGACAAATAAAAGGAATACTAACTATTCTAGGAAAGTAAAAGACTTGACAATCAAGAAATACTCAATTAAGAGTTTGATAGGAATTAGGGAACTAACAAAGAAAAGATGTACTACATCAATCCCCCTTCTTGAAAGAAACTCGTCCTCGAGTTAAGCACTAAAAAGAACTTCATTGTCTCCATGAAACGTAAATATTTCTTGTACGTTGAAGATATTAGAAATACTCCAATCTGATGGAAGATCAATGGCATAAGCATTATCACTAATTTTCTTCAGTACCTTGAATGGACCATACTTTTTCATTTTTGTTTTATTGTAAGTTTCAGCAGGAAAACGTTCTTTCTTTAGATGATTCATAACTAATTCTCCTTCACTAAATGTCTTAAATCTCCTATGTTTATTTGCATCTTCCTTGTACTTGTTGTTGGAGTCCATAAGTTTTGCTTTCACTTCTTGATGAATTAGTGAAGCTCTCTCAAGTAATTTATCTGCTTTAGCATTTGATTGACGCAACTTTCGAAGTACTGCCAAATCCAGAATATGGTTAGGAACTTTAGAATAAACAATCTCAAAAGGTGTTTTACCTATAGATCGATTAACTGAGATGTTAAAGGCAAACTCCATATGTGGAAGTAGAGTGTCCCATTGTTTATCTTTTCCTCCAATGATCTTGGCTCTAATCAGATTCCCTAAAGAACGATTTACAACTTCAGTTTGGCCGTCAGTCTGGGGATGAGAAGTTGTGTTGTATTGCAATTTAGTTCCCAAACGCATCCATAGTGAATTTCCAAAAGTAACTCAGAAATTTAGTGTCTCGATCAGAAGTGATTGTCTTAGGAATTCCATGTAAATGTACCACTTCTTTGAAGAACAGATAAGTAATATGGGAAGCATCTTTAGTCTTCTTGCAAGCTATGAAATGAGCCATTTTTGAATAACGATCCACCACCACCATAATAGAATAATTCCCTTTAGAAGTACGTGGTAATCCAAGTACAAAATCCATGCTAATATTCGCCCATGGAGCATCTGGAACAGGAAGAGGAGTACACAAACCTGTGTTTTGAATAGTTCTCTTAGATTGCTGACAAACCATGCATTTTTGGACATATTTTTGAACATCTCGTTTAAGTGAAGGCCAATAATAACGTTCTTCAACCAAAGAAATGGTTTTATCACGTCCAAAATGTCCACCAAGACCACTGCCATGCAATTCTAGGATTACATGTAGACGCAAAAAACATTGTCGAACACATAAACGATTTCCTTTAAAAAGAAAACCATCTTGAATAAGAAAATCGTCAATACTTGCTGTTGAAGAACCACACTTTTCCCAGAGACTCTGAAAATCTTTGTATTCACTATAAAGGTCTTTTAGAAAATCAAAAGCCAAACTCTCATGTTTGAGAGTGATAAGAAGATGAGTTCTTCTACTCAAAGCATCAACTACCTGATTTAGTTTTCCACTTTTATGTCTTATAGAGAATGTATATTGATTGATAGTTGATAACCATCTATCATGCATCCTATTAACCTTTGCTGAAGTCTTCAAAAATTTAAGAGCTTGATTATCAGTATTTACGATGAACTCACTATGAATAAGATAAGGATGTCATTGTTTTAATGCTTGAACAAGTGCTACCAATTCCAGCTCATAAGTAGACCATTCCTTGTATCAAAATTTTTCTCACTATAATAAGCAACTGGATGATCTTCTTGACAAAGTACAACTCCTATACCAACAATGGAAGCATCACAATATATTTCAAATGGTTTGTCAAAATTTGGCATAGCAAGAACAGGAGCACTACCCAATTTTTCTTTGAGTAAATTGAAGCTCTTATCGGCTTCTTCAGTCCACACAAATGTGTCACGCTTCAAAAAATCCGTAAGACCAGCTGCAATAGTACTGAAATTCTCGACAAATCTCCTATAAAAAGAAGCTAAGCCATGAAAGCTTCGTACTTCATGAATAGAAGTAGGTGTAGGCCAGTCAACAATGGATTTAACCTTTGAATCATCAACAGAAATACCAGTATTTGAAACTACATAACCCAAGAATGTCACTTTATTTGTAAGGAAAGTGCACTTCTTTAAGTTCACATATAACACATTTTCTTGTAGTGCAGAAAATACCTGAGATAGATGTTCAAGATGTTCTTACTCATTGCGACTGTAAATCAAAATATCATCAAAGTATACGATGATAAATTTGCCCAGAAAAGGTTATAATACTTGATTCATAAGACGCATAAACGTGCTAGGAGCGTTGCACAAACCAAATGGCATCACAAGCCATTCATATAATCCTTCACGAGTTTTAAATGAAGTCTTCCATTCATCTCCTATACGAATTCGTATTTGATGATAACCACTTCGTAAATCAAGCTTTGTAAATACTTTAGCACCAGAAAGCATATCAATCATATCATCTAGTCTAGGCATTAGAAATCTATATGGTATAGTTATTTTTTTCAAAGCCCTACAATCTATACACATACGATGACCACCATCCTTTTTATCGACTAAGAATGCTGGACTAGCACAAGGACTTTTGCTTAAACTAATCAATCCTTTTTGTAATAGATCATCAACTTGTCCTTGTAAAATCTCATGCTCTTTAGGACTCAACCTATAGTGATCTTGATTAGGAAGAGAAGTTCCTGGTATAAAATCTATTTGATGTTGCAAATCCCTTAATGGAGGTAAAGTATTAGGTAGTTCATCGGGAAATAATATACCAAAATAAGACAATAATTTTTGTACCTTAGAAGGAATCTCCACCATCGGCTTAGTAGACTCATGAGAACTCAAAGTATGAGTTTGTTGTAAAGATTGAGTAATGGAAGCAACTAGGCAGTTGTCTCCGGTTCAGAATGTTCTCTTGCTGAAGTAGAAGATTGTAAAGGCCATAATACTTTAGTAAAACCATCATGAATGAAAGTGTACGTATTATCATAGCAGTTATGAACAACACAAATGTCATACTTCCATGGTCTTCCCAAAGTATATTTACAGCACTCATATTAATCACGTCACAAAGAGCATAGTCTTCATATCCAGGGAATGAAAACTTAACCAAAAACTGATGAGTTATCTTTTGTGTAGAAGAACTGTTTATCCATCCAACTGAATATGGATTTGGATGAAGAGTTACCGGTAATCCCAACTTCTCAACCAACTTTGCATCCACATAATTTTCATTACTTCCACTGTCAATGATCATACTATAAAGTTTGTCTTCTATAATCCATTGAGACCTGAAAATACTATGTCTTTGTGAAAGACATGGTTCTGTGATCAGTATTGGCTGTAGAACACCCAGAAAATTTGCATCATAAGTTTCATGTGCATGCAAATAATGATGTTCCTCATCTCCTAAGATATCTTCTTCTTGTGTTTCTTCTCGAGTTTCATGAATATAAGCATGAAACTTACGACAGTCACTAGAAGTATGTCCAGATTGATTGTATTTGTTACACTTCTCTCCCCTAAATTTTGCATAAGTATTAGCAGCTTTAGGTAAAGGAGGAAATTGTTGTTGATATTTACCTCTGGTATTTGGAGCAGTATCTCTTTGGTTTGTATCTTGTGGTGGTTTAGCAGTAGGAATATTCATTAATGGTGCATTGTCTAAAGGAAGAGGTGTTTGATTGAATGAAAAATTTGGAGTTGATGGTTGTCGAAGAGGTCGATTATAACTTTTCTCTTGTGGATCAACAACTTCTGTTGATCCCTTTTCACTTTGGTTACCATAATAATGTTGTGAATTATATGGTCTCGCAGCTTTATAATAATGTTGATGACGATCTTGTCGAGGTGATGCAAGTCTAGAAGAATTAAGTACACGCCTTTCAATCTTAATAGCTTGTTGAATAGCTTCAACCATTGTAAATACGATTGTGTCATTCCTTGTTGAATTAGGTTGTTCAATCCATCTATAAAACGTTCCACCAACTGTTTTTCAGTTTCGTTCAATCTGTTACGAGCAATTAATGCATACAACTCAGCTACATATTCCTCTACTAGTCTAGCTCCTTGTCGACAGTTTTGAAGTTTGAGAAATAACTGTTGTTTATAGTCTTGTGGTAAAAACTTAGCTCTTAACAAGTCTCACATTCTCTTCCAAGTTCGAATGGGAGGTTTGTGATACTTACGTCGATCATCACAGAGAGTTTCCCACCAAGCTGCAGCTCCACCTTTAAGCTTGTATGCTACCAGTTTCACCTTAGAAGAATCAGGAACTTCCATAAAAGTGAAAAACGATTCTACTTCATATAACCGATCCAGCAAATCTTCAATATGTAATCCACCATTAAAATTAGGTATGTCAACCTTTAATTTATATTCTGGAAGATTTCCATAAGGATTCATATTAGACTTTAATCGTCTTTCTTCTTTCCATTGTTGTTCTTCAATGTCTTCGCTTTTGTCTTCGTCATCACTGTTGATAGTTACTGTGACAAGTTTTTTGTGAATATAACCTTCTAATGGTTCTGATTGTTGAATGACGTGCGAAACATTCCCAGGAATAGATGTATTTTGAACAAAGGAAGGTTTAACTTTTTTGGTTTCATCATCTTCTTTTTCTCCAGTGCTCTTTTTTTCACCTTCTGTATCATCGACCAAATCATGTATGTATTCTTTTTCTAAACCAGTGTGTTTCAATAACTTGTTCACATAATCTCCTTGGAAAACTAACCTCTTTTCCATGGTTTCAAGTTTTTCCGTGAGAGCTTTGTTGTTTGTTTCATTGGTTGCAAGCTTAGTAATGGAAGTTTGAAGAGGTTTCAAGAGGTTTGCAAATTCTTCTAAAGTGATGGTTTTATCAGCCATTGAAAATTTCAAAAGAAAAGAAATAAAGATGATGAATTTTTTAGGGTTTGAGTTTGCGGAAGCGTTTAAAGATCGGGTTTTAAGATAAGAGTTTAAATCCTATGACTATGAAGCCAAATAATATAGAACTTGTTAAGAAGAATGCAATTCGGAGATTGCAAGTGATACGAAGAGACGAAAGAGATACGAATTGGATGAAAATAAGATTGAGAATAAGCATAAGAGAGTTGATAAGCTAGATAATAATATTGAATGATTATATGAATTGTGTGTCAAAACAAAAGACACGGCCTGTATATATAGGCTAGCAAAGGACGACAAATAAAAGGAATACTAACTATTTTAGGAAAGTAAAAGACTTAACAATCAAGAAATACTCAATTAAGAGTTTGATAAGAATTAGGGAACTAACAAAGAAAAGATGTACTACATCACCTAGTACTGCTTCAAAACCAGTTGAATTTTCGTCATCTATTAAAACTTCATCACCTCGGGATTTCTATACTTGTTCTGCATTTATTACTGATACTTCAAGATTTCTTGTTAGCACACAATGGATACCAGAAAGATGATTCCTCCGCATATATTACGTTATTCTTCCTGTATATATATGATGTAACGGTTTCATAATGGCACGTCTAAAAAGGAATAAGGTTTTATTCATCATTAATACAACATCGGAATAACGACGAATATGGCGAATGCAATCTGATGTAGTACAAACTCTTCTTTGACACTTGACCATAAATGCAAACTATAATTTTCTATTACTAGTTTATGACTCTTAAAAACCATCTTATGCAGTCACAATGAGTGAGGTTTGCACGTATCCAAAGGAAACTCTTGGAGATATCCTTTCATGAAGACTCACATCCTTTAAGATAAAGTACTTCAAATTGAGAAGTTTTAAGTGAACGGACACATCCATTCGCAACAAGTTATTTCAAATTTGAATTTTAACTAACTAAACACTATTTCTATTCAAAATTCCAACAAGATATTCTGCAGCTTTCGCTTGCATGACTAATGGTGTTGCTCTTTTCCATAATTTCACACCTTACAATATATATGACCTAGCCATGGTTGGAAATGGTAAGTATCATCATACTACTCATATTGGATATTTTTCTAGTTTTGTCTATTGGTAATGTTGATTTCAAATTGGTCAACGTGCTTCTAGTTCCTTCTTTGTGTAAGAACCTCATATGTGTTGTTAAATTCACCAAGGATAATATTGTGTGTTTAAAAATATTTGGTTGGGGATACAACATAAAAGATCTCAATACTAATCAAGTTGTTGCTGAAGGACCAGTCTGCCACAACCTATATTTGTATATAGGGTTATTTATACTTTAGTAACTTTGTGAACAAAGTTGCGTTTAGGTCTCAAAAAGTTTAATATTAGAGTTTGGTTCCCAGGATCAGAGTTGACTGTATTTACAGTTGCAGAACTAAGTTAAATATAGAAATCACCAACTTAAATTAGATTTTGCTTTATTGTACCACTCGGATCAAGTTCATTATTGTCTCGTCTCGGTGAACAAGCTCTATTCAAGCAATTTAACAAGAAGAAGCAACTAGACAGTTTGTTCGATCTTTACACAAGTCTTATGTCTATCAAAATAAACTGTTTGTTTCGATCATAGAGAATCTAGTGTGCAAGAAGTAACACAAACATCGGAAACTAACAAAAAAAAGTCTTCAAGTCATCAATCTTCAAAGATCTGATGCACAAACAACTTGTTTCCACTATTGATCAACATACACATAGCGAAGTATGTTAGTGTTAATTGGTCAACAGTCATGTCTACATATCTTGAATCACTACACCATATGGCCCGATTTGAGACATATTGATTTTTGGGTTCGAGACATATATACATGTCTTTAGTGCTTCCACTCATATAAGAGTCTCAAATTGAAAATATGAGTTGCTTTAATTCTGATTTTTCAACTACTCTTACAAGTGTCTCAAATTTTTTACAAATATCTTAAAATTTTATAAATTTTCAAAATATTTAAATAATATTGATAATTTATAATTTCTTTCTTATTTTAATTCCATTTTATTTCCCCCCCAAATCCCAAAATTCCTCCAAAAATTCTCTCCCTTTCTAATTTTCTAATATCTCTCACATTCATTTCCCTTTCAATTTTCCCACCGTGTCTTTGTCTCACACCAAACTATCTTAAAATTGAATTCATGTGATTATCATTACTTCCCACCATTTTTTTTAAGTTCTCCCCATTTATTTGAGTTCTCTTAAATTTAGTTAATTTTTTTTTATAAAACTCTTCCTTGTCTTCACCCCCTTTTTTTCCGTCTTTCTTCCTTCTTCTCTTATTTCCTTTTTCCTCGGCTCAAAATCAACAGAGAGAAATCGAGTGAGAGAAACCAAGATGCAAAGCCTCTCTTTATCGTATACCAAAGACAGATCCATACCTAAATCGACCAAAAATCTTCTTACATCAATAGCTTTAGGCCTTCTAGAGCTCATATATATTCCTCTTCTTCTAATTCCAAACCCTAAATCGACCAGAAATCGTCTTAAGCATGTTAGCAGAAATGAATACCCCTTTTTACTGAGTTAATTAACCTAATATCAGGTATGAGATCCTTTTTATAGATTTGTATATTCCGATTTTCTAAACCCTAGAAATGGAATTTTAACTTTTGATTTTGAAGTCGCAAAAGAAGATTGAGATACAAATACCTAAAAGGTTCTGAGAAGATTCAGATATAAAACCCTATCCTTATTACTTGTTTTGAGTTTTGATTTAAACTTAACCTGCGAATGTTATCGCTCGTATGATATGCTTCTCTCTAGATTTTACAATTTTTGTGCTTGTTTAGATGATATAGTAGAGTTTTAAAGCATGGGTATGCTTATAATTTAAATTTTATGAAGTGAAAATTTTAATTTTGGTCATGTCTATGGAGGGTTTACATATTTTTATTTTGTTTTAAACTTTTTGTTCAATTGAAAATAGTAGTACGATGTTGTGGTATTTCTTGTTTGTGTTGTCATTGAAGATTTCGAGTCATGGGTTTTGTAGATGAGATGAGATAAGGGTCAATATTGTTTCAATTGATTACTGTTTTCTTTTCGGTGTAGATTTGAGTCCTTAAAAATATTTTTTGAAACTGAAAACTGGTATTTCCGCTTTCGCTGTCCATGGAAGGTGATACGTTTTTTGATAAAATTGGGTCTTCAGGTGTTATTTTTATGTAACTACTGTCCTTTTATCACGTGTAAGTTAGTATTCTTCCAGTTTTGTGAAATATGGTGGTTATACCCACCCTCAGCCATATTCTGTTAGCCTGTGGTACTGACGAAACTCTTTTATTGTAAGGTATGTATGCTTTCTTTTATGGGAAACCGTATATATGTTTTTATTGATTAATAATCAAATCCTCAAACAAACTTGAGTGACCTTATATCATAAGAGAAGGACCGTAGAATAAACAAGTTTGATATATTAAAGAAACTATACCATTAGATTTTAATCAAATAATTAATCCAAAATCTAAAATAACAATATGTTTTAGTTTCCACCAGCAGTATTACTGAAAGCTTCTTGATCCCAAGGAAAACTTGAAACGAAGGCAACACAAGATATCTCACCTAATTATATTCCTCATATCTCTTAACAAGTTGGCTTCTCACACAATCACTTGAGATATGTGTCAAGGATGAGATTATAAGAATACAATCTTTAAAAAAATGTTTATCTTGTAAGTAATCCTAACTAAGTCTGTTACATCACTGATCGGTCGAATCGCATGCGTTGCTATCGCAAGCATGTTTGTCAATGTTAGTTATCAAAATTATAAGTCTTGATTTCTAGCCTATTTATAGATGTCTCGTACTAGGACATAGTTTGTGTAGTTGAGCTTATACTTCACGACGATTATCACTTGAAGACGAAGAACTACTAAGGAGAGCTTGTGGAAATTCATCGACAAAAGGTGTGTGGAGACTTAAACTCATCTATCACTTGGGAAGTATATTTCTACTCTATCTCCTATATTGAGACATAAGTCATGTTACGACATAGTTTTCTCTATACACATTTGATATTTCGAGCTGAGTATATCTCGCTTACATATTTCTCGAAATATGTGTTGGTAAGCTTTCCCTTCGACCAAGTTCATCTTATATCATGAGAAAATTGCCGAGTAACATCTTACATGGTTTATGTGATACAATCATTTGGTGTAAGACTTGGAATGTTTCGATAATTATTATTTCAATATCTTGAAAATTGCTTTGATGCTAATAGTGTGTGAAAACGGCAATTGTCATTATAGAAGAATGTTTCAATGGTTGAAATAAAGAGTTGAGATTATGTCTTTGGATATAAGCATATATAGTGTGTTCGCACATTAGTGTATAAATCCATAAACCGGGAACCAAGAGTATGCATATGTGTGCATATGAAATTGGTGAAGGAGACAGGTTAAGTATGCGTACCCGTATGCATACTGGCGGAAGTTTTTCAACCGAAAAATTCTGTTGTGTTTGGGAATTAACAAGCTCTTAACTAGTCACCTTAAGTATGCGTACCCGTACGCATACTGGCGAAAGTTTTCGAACCGAAAATTTCTGCTGAGTTTGGAAACTAAACCAACTAAAATCCGGTTGCTTAAATATGCATACCTGTACGCATACTGAAGCTGGTTACTTTATCAAATCGTTCAGTTCATGAACTTAAACATTTAAATTATAATGAATGAAATCTCTGCAAACCGTGGCTATAATGCTCATGATTGATTCAAGTGAATCAAACCGATTTTGCTTCAATTTTGTTCTTGTATAAATCCATGAAAATATAGCAATTGAACAACTCTTTAACTAGTTTCATTTGAGTCATTTGAACTAATTATGGTTAAGATGAATAAGGTTGATATGAGAGTAATCATACGGCTAACCTCGGTTAACTATTTGTGAATCAACATGGTGTACACGTTTAGGTACGGTTACATAAACCTAAATGAGGGTACATTTCATTTATGTGTAACAAGCTAAGTTCGATCTAACGGTTGAAAGATATTATCTTGGGTTGAATCAGGTTTTTCATCTAACGGTGATTATTGAATGATTTGTTACCAAGGTAACTTGGATTGCAAACCCTGATTTGAAAACTATATAAAGGAGAACTCTAGCAACTTGGAAACCTAATCCCCACACCTCATGTGTGTTACTAGTTTCATAACTAGAGTCGATTCTCCTTTAACCTTAGGCTTCTTCTCGAGACTCTATAGGTTAACGACTTGAAGAATTCATTGGGATTGTGAAACCATACCCAACTATTCTCTTTGTAATTGCGTGATCTAATCTTGTTGTTTCTATCGTGATTGAATGCAATTGTAAAATTGGCTTGAGATTTATATCTCCAATAGGCAAGATAGAAAAGTAATCACAAACATCTTCATCTCATCGTTTGTGATTCCACAATAACTTGTTTCTCTAGTCAATTAAGTTTATTGTAAGGTGATTGATAATACTAGGCTGTTTTTCGGGAATATAAGTCCGGTTTATCAAATGGTTCCTGTTCACCTTGATTTATCAAAAGATGGTACAACTCTGGAGTATTTCTGTGGGAGACAGATTTATTCAATCCTATAGACTTTTCTGTGTGAGACATATTTGTTTATCAAGTCTTCGACTTTGGGTCGTAGCAAATCTTAGTTGTGGGTGAGATCAGCTAAGGGAATCAAGTGCATAGTATCCTGCTGGGATCAGAGACGTAAGGAGCGCAACTGTACCTTGAATCAGTGTGAGATTGATTAGGGTTCAACTATAGTGCAGTCTGAAGTTAATTGGTAGTAGGCTAGTGTCTGTAGCGGCTTAATACAATGTGGTGTTCAATCTGGACTAGGTCCCGGGTTTTTTTTGCATTTTCGGTTTCCTCGTTAACAAAATTCTGGTGTTCGTGTTATTTATTTTCCGCATTATATTTTGTTATATAATTGAAATATCACAGGTTGTGCGTTAAGATCAATCAATTATAATATCCAACCTTTGGTTGTTGATTTACATTGATTGACACTTGAACATTGGTCATTGGTACCGTTCAAGTAACTCCTCTTATATTCAATCGGGCTCGCAGATTTCTATTTCCAGATTGCGGATTGATTTAAGAGTTAAAGATATTAAGCTCTGTGATATACTTTACTCTACATTGAGTCTGACTATCTAGTTGATTCTCTAGAATGTATACTGGAGTAAGTTGATAGACACATTTTTGTGTCTGATATAATCTCAATTGTATATATTGTTAGTGCTCGATTTTGTATTTATTATGGCTTTTTGTGTCTTTATAGGTGTTTGGAGAAATAAACATGCGTAGAAAAATTGGCTCGAAAAGTGGTATTTGCGCTCGTGGGAGAAAATTACTATGCGGACTCTCAGTTTGGATAAGGGGAACTCAGTTGACAAGGGGCACCTCATAGCTACTTGCACCACATACCTGCTATTTACACCCCATGGCTAATGGCACCCTATTCTGGTTAGGGGGCTTCCCATCTTCATCACAGTTTTGGCGGGAAAACACGTATTCCACCTGCGAACTTCTGCATAACTTCCTGGGTCGATTTTGGCGACATTTTATCAGGTTTTATTTGTTGATATGGGTTGGTTGGTCCTGGTATGGTCAAACAGGGATGGTATAGGATTTAGATACGCAGAAAAACAAGTTTCCATGCATATCTAGGCGAATCAGGCCATCAGGGAAAGTGAAAGTATATCGGGTTTATTTTGTTGGCTTGGTAAATTACGTGAAACTTGGGAGAGTGTATTAACGGCTGGGATTATATTCTGCCATTTGGGAAGAGTTTGGATGAGAAAGGAAGTTGCGTGAAAAAAAAACAGGGGAGCAGAAAAAGTCTCGGATATGGTTCTATTTTTGGAGTTTATGTGTAAAAAGGGAGAGAATATCCTGTTGTGGGATTTACTACCAGGTTTAGAAGTGTTTGGACGAATTAGAATTTTCTAGAGACGTACCAAAATAAAAAAATACCGAGGATTTTTCTGTAAGAAAAGAAAGAAAAAGGCGAAGATTTGGAGTTATTATCGACCTGTGGGCTATAAAAGGAGTTGGGATAACTCATAGAAGACTGGCGGACACTTTGGGGAAGTTTAGAACATAACAGAGAACAAAAACACCAAGTTGCAGAGATACAGGCGAGAGGAAGAAGAAGAACTCAGAACAGCAGTAAGAGACAGTCGCAGAATCCGTGGCCTTTTCTTTCAAATTAAATCAATTTGTCACAGTTTATGTAACAATTATTGAGAGTTCACAATAGATTTGTGTTAGGGTACTTCGTAAAAGTGGTTCGTAACAATTATATCCGTTACAAACACGCTATTTTATACCTTCTCTTCTTTTTAATCAACTTTTAAGCAACAAACATGTATTTTGAGCAAGTGATCAATATGAGGAGCTAAACCCCATTTCTGAGGCGATAGAGGAAGCTATTTTTCCAACAAAAAGTGGTATATTCTTATTTATTTATTTATCGCAATTATTTTTATGATTGTTTTGCCTTGAGTGAAAATTGTTTGAATGATTCTTGTTAAGCAATTGTTATTTCTTTTGATAGAGCATGCTTGGACCTAGGTTTTTGATGTTCTATGCTTCGAATTTACACTTGTTATTTTGAGAATCTACTTGTTGCAATAGTTTAGAATCAAATTGAACGAAAAAATTGCATGAATATAAATATTGGATTAAATCACTTTGAACTTGGAAAATAGTGGAATCTTAGCCTCAGTGTTCTTTTAATATTGATATCAACTTTGATTGAGTTTGCTATAATTTTTAGTGAGTTTTCTATTTTAGTATTAGAATTTAAGTCTAATTAATATCCTTCGCAAGTCTGAGAATCGAACCACTTTTACCACTATCTACAAAACACATCAATTTTTGGCGCCGTCGACGCGGACTTGTTTTTAGGGTTTTAGATTTATTTATTTATTTTGTTATTATTTTTGTTCTTTTTATGTTTTTGGGTATTTATCTTGTGTCTACAGGTTCGGGATCATAAAGAAAATTGAGCCAAAGAGTTTGGTGATTTCATAAAGACTTGGAGCTAAAGATTAAAACAAAAAGAACAGAAAACAAGACAATTTTATTTTAGACAATTTTAGTTTAGGGTTTGTTTATTTTCTTTTACAAAAAAAAAAACTGTATTAGGGTTTATTATTTTTGTAATTTTTCTTTTCTTTTTGGACTTTTGGGACTTTGGGACATTATTTTTTTTATTACCCTACGGAAGGGTACTTTAAATATAAACTGTTTGCAGAGAAGGAGGACAATTACGATATTGTCTCTGCACCTTGGGTTCGTACACTTGACATCGGAGTCAGTGGCCCGAGTCGACTACAACCGATTCATCCCCCGTCTGGAACGGGAGGTAAGATTCTAAACACTCGCGAATCCCCTGTCAGCGAGTTACTGGACTCCTTCGTATGCATATATGTTGAGGACTGAATACAAACATTTTTTTACAGTAAAGGGCAAGGCCTGGCCATACAAGATAAGGGTTCGGATTTCATCACCGTTCTCTTCTTGCCCGCTTTAGGAACACGTAACCTACGCGAACCTAAGCCTAAAATTTTGACTAGAACGAGACCGATAGGGTAACGAGCTTAACAGGAAAGTCATTCGAAAAATATTGGTTACTATTTTAAGCATACTTCGAAGTTCTTCACGGTTTCTGGAAGTTGAATGCGTGACTGTGCCGCCTTGTAATACCGGTAAGGCCTTGGGTATCAAAGCTCCACCGAGCTTCCCTCGCCTCTATTCAACTTACTTTAACTCGGATTGATTCTAGAGGGGTTTGCTTAAATTGTAACGAATTCCCTTTCGAAGGATTAGAAGCTGGTCTAGAAACAATCTAAGTGGAGCCATCATGCTTTTTGTTTGCTAGAAATCAATAGGTTTGATTTGGTTGAGTCGGCCTTGTTTTGTGATTGAATAGAATCCCCTTCCTTATTTTTTTTGCATGCCTGAACGTAAAAGAGACGCCCTAGGTAGATTTGTTAAAGAGAAACCTAGTAGTTCTAAACGTCTCGATTACCTCAATTTAGAAAGTATGATTTTTGAACGTCCGCTTGAGGAGACAATCCCTAATATTCCGATAGTGCCAGAAATGGCAACTTTAAAAGCTTTGTTGAATCCGACTAGGACTACTCGTCCTTCGTGTATTAATTTAGTTGAAACGGAGGCACCCTATGAACTGAAACCTGGGACCTTACATATGCTCCCAATCTTTTTAGAGAAAGAAAATGAAAACCCCTATTACCATGTTAGGGATTTTGAGGAAATTTGTAGTACTCTAAGAATTAGAGGCTTAGATGATGATACTTTGAAACTTAGGTTATTCCCATTTTCCCTGAAAGATAAGGCCAAGTCGTGGCTATATAGTTTGGACTCCGAGTCAATTGAGACGTATGAACAACTTACATCTGCCTTTTTCAACAAGTTTTACCCTAGGCACAAAACATCGTCTATTAGGACGCAAATATGCACATTTTCACAACAAGAAGGAGAATCTTTATATAGGTATTTGGAAAGGTTCAATGATTTATTATCCTAGTGTCCTCATCATGGTTTAGAAAAGGTTAGGCTAGTTCAGATCCTTTATGAGGGTTTAGATTACTCCACAACGACCATGGTTGAGTCTCTATGCACTGGTGGATTTGAAAACCAAACTGTTGATGCGGCGATGGAATTTTTTAATGAAATCGCCGAAAAAACCCAGCAATGGGAAAATAGTAGGGCACCCCCGAAAAAAATTCTTTTAAGTAGAGGAAACGTTAATAGGGTAGAAGGAGGCTATGAATCAGATGCCAAAATTGCTGCTATAGCAAAAAGGTTAGAAGCTTTAGAAGTGGGCCAGACTAGTGGTAGAGTGGAGCCTTTTTGGGAAGGGCAGAATATTGAAGAGCAAGCCAATGCTCTTTACAATAACACTATATTTGATAACCGTCAAAAGATTGACCCATATTCAGAAACCTATAATCCTGGTTGGAGAAACCATCCGAACCTTTCGTGGTCTAAGGGCCAAAGTCAAGGTCAGTCTAGTAATTCTAATGCTTCCCTAGGTTTTGGCTATACTAAGAATCCTTCAGGACTAGCTTAGTTTCAGAATCAGTCAGATAAGAAAATCCTAAGTTTAGAGGAATCTCTAGCCTTGTTAACTCAGCAAACTGCAAAATTTCAGTTATCCGTAGAACAGAGTCTACAAGCTAGTAACAGGATATGACAAGAAAATAGTCAGGCTATTTCCGAGTTAAAAACCCAGGTTGGTCTGATAAGTGATTCTTTGAGAGAAAAAGATAAGTTTCCTAGTCAAACACAACCCAACTCTAGAGGAGTTCATGAATTAGGTGCAAAACCATCGAATCAATTGAATGCTGTTAGAACCCTTAGGAGTGGTAGAGTTGTAGACAATAAGGTAACCATGCCTGATAGTGAACATACTGTAGTTCACCCTTCAGAATATCACCTCTCAGGACTAGTAGATGAGGAGACTGATAAAGTTTCTGATGATGTGAATTCGGTTCCTGAAAGGTCTGATTTTATGCCTAGAGCCCCATTTCCCCAACTATTAATACCAACAAAAAAGGAGTCGAACTTTAATGACATATTGGAGGTTTTTAAGCAAGTTACCATAAACCTTCCTTTATTAGATGCAATTAGGAAAATTCCTGCTTATGCCAAGTTCCTTAAGGATATGTGTACGCAAAAGCGAAAATTTAGCGTCCATAAGAAATCCTTTTTAGCTAGTCACATAAGTTCAATCATTCAGAACACCACAACTCCAAAGTACAAAGACCCAGGTTCTCCTACCATTGCTTGCACAATAGGTAACTTCCGGGTAGAAAAAGCTTTACTTGACTTAGGAGCTAGTGTGAACTTACTGCCATTCCATGTATACTTACAACTAGGACTTGGTGAAATGAAACCTACTCAGATGACACTGCAGTTAGCTGATAGGTCTGTTAAAATCCCTCGAGGTGTTATCGAGGATGTTCTTATTGAGGTCGACAAGTTTATTTATCCAGTGGATTTCGTGGTCCTAGATACCCAACATGTCCCTGACCCAGAGAACCAGATACCTGTGATTTTAGGTCGCCCATTTTTAGCTACATCTAATGCGATCATTAACTGTCGAAATGGTGTGATGAATTTATCTTTTGGTAATATGAATATGGAGATG
The DNA here is from genome assembly GCF_003573695.1 of Papaver somniferum. Lineage (NCBI taxonomy): Eukaryota > Viridiplantae > Streptophyta > Magnoliopsida > Ranunculales > Papaveraceae > Papaver > Papaver somniferum. The sequence goes on from NC_039368.1 coordinate 41,409,582, forward strand.
AACATTTTTAATGTCAGTAAGCAACCTCATGACCTAGATGACACATGTGTTGAAGAGGTGAACATGATAGAATCCTTAGTTCAGGAGTCATTACCAAAAATTTTGTCTGAAGACCCATTAGAAAGTTGTCTATCCCATTTTGGTTTAGATTTTGACGACGATAGCACTATTGAACAGGTGAATGCTCTATTAGATTCTACCCCCGTGTTAGACACTGATAGATGGAAAGCTAGGTTCGAACCGTTACCATTTTCTGAGACTACCCTAATTCCTTCTTTAGAAAAGCCCCCAAAGTTGGACCTTAAATCACTACCCGATACTCTAAAGTATGTGTTTTTAGGCCCATCTGAGATTTTACCTGTGATTATAGCTTCCGATTTGGATAGTGATCAGGAAAGTAGGCTAGTAAATGTACTTCAAGACAATAAAGAAGCTTTAGGGTGGACTATAGCAGACTTTAAGGGTATAAGTCCTACGGTGTGTATGCATCAGATTCATTTAGAGGAAGACTCCAAACCTTCTAGGGAGATGCAACGTCGACTGAACCCTAACATGAAAGAGGTAGTTCGAAAAGAGGTGCTTAAGTTGTTAGATGCGGGTATTATCTACCCAATTTCAGACATTAAGTGGGTTAGCCCCGTTCAGGTTGTCCTCAAGAAATCAGGTATCACTATAGTCCAGAATCATAATAATGAGTTAATCCCAACCCGAGTGACCACGGGATGGCGTGTCTGTATTGACTATAGGAAATTGAACAAGGTCACAAGGAAGGATCACTTTCCCCTTCCTTTTATCGACCAAATGCTAGAGAGGTTAGTTGGACATAGTCATTATTGCTTCTTATATGGCTACTCCGGTTATAATCAGATCGTTATTGCCCCAGAAGACCAAGAGAAAACCACTTTTACCTGTCCCTTTGGTACCTTTGCGTATAGACGCATGCCTTTCGAGTTATGTAATGCCCCTGCGACTTTTCAGCATTGTATGATGAGCATATTTTCTTATATGGTAGAACGGTTTTTAGAGGTCTTTATGGATGATTTTTCAGTGTTTGGTTCATCTTTTGATGAGTGCTTTCATCATTTGACATTAGTGTTGACTAGGTGTAAGGAAAAGAATTTAGTGCTTAATTGGGAAAAATGCCATTTCATGGTTGAATCAGGAATTGTCTTAGGGCACATCGTTTCTTCAAAGGGTATAGAGGTATACAAAGCCAAAATTGACCTTATTAAGACTCTACAGGTCCCAAAAACCGTAAAAGATATTAGGTCATTCTTAGGGCATGCAGGTTTTTACCGTCGATTCATTAAGGATTTTAGCTTGATTTCTAGACCTCTTTGCAATTTGCTTGCAAAAGATGTTAAGTTTGTCTTTGATGGTGCTTTCTTAAAGGCTTTTGATAGGCTTAAAACTTTACTCACTACTGCCCCGGTAGTCCAGGCACCTAACTGTAACCTACCCTTTGAAATTATGTGTGATGCTTCAGATTATGCTATAGGCGTTGTGCTAGGTCAGCGAGAAAACAAATTACTCCATGTGATTTACTATGCTAGCAAAACTCTGAATGATGCCCAAATGAACTATACAACTACCGAGAAGGAATTGATAGCCATCGTGTTTGCCTTGGATAAGTTTAGATCCTATTTATTAGGTTCTAAGATCGTAATCTATACTGATCATGCTGCTTTGAAATACCTTTTGTCTAAGAAGGATACCAAACCTAGATTGATTAGATGGATCCTTTTGTTACAAGAATTTTGTCCAGACATTAGAGACAAAAAAGGTGCAGAGAATGTAGTAGCAGACCACTTGTCTAGGCTAGTTATTAGTTCCCCTAATAATTCCCTTCCTATATGGGATAGTTTTCCTGATGAACAATTGTTCTCTGTTTCCCAATCACCTTGGTATGCAAATATAGTGAATTATCTTGTTACTGGTCGAATGCCTCAACATTGGGGTAAGCAAGATCGTTCTAGGTTTTTAGACGAGGTTAAGCATTTATTTTGGGACGATCCTTATCTGTTTAAGTATTGTCCGAACCAGATTATTAGGAGATGTGTATCTGAGAATGACCAATCTAGTATTATCTCCTTTTGTCATGAACATGCATGTGGGGGTCATTTTAGTGCTAAGAAGACTGCTGCTAAGATTTTGCAGTGTGGATTTTACTGGCCTTCGTTGTTTAAAGATTCCCAAAGTCATTGTGTTTCTTGTGAGCGTTGCCAGAAGTTAGGAACCATTTCCCGTAGAAATATGATGCCTTTGAACCCTATTTTAGTGATTGAAGTCTTTGATGTGTGGGGCATTGATTTTATGGGTCCATTTCCTATTTCGTTTGGCTATCTTTACATACTTGTCGTTGTAGACTATGTGTCTAAGTGGGTTGAGGCGGTTCCGTGTAAAACGAATGACCACAGGGTCGTAGTCCAATTTTTGAAAGAGAATATACTTACACGTTTTGGTACGCCGCGAGCTATAATTAGTGATGGAGGTTCACACTTTTGTAATAGACCGTTTGCTCTTTTAAGGAAACAATACAGTATTACCCATAAAGTAGCAACCCCATATCACCCTCAGACTAGTGGTCAGGTAGAGGTTTCCGATAGGGAAATTAAACGTATTCTAGAGAAAACAGTTAATCCAAATAGGAAAGACTGGTCGTCGAGGCTTACTGATGCCTTATGGGCTTACCGTACTGCATTTAAGACACCCATTGGAATGTCACCTTATCGTTTAGTGTTTGGAAAGGCGTGTCACCTGCCTGTTGAGTTAGAGCATCGATCCTATTGGGCTATTAAGAACTTAAACTTTTCACTTTACAAGGCAGGAGCTCAAAGAAAGCTCCAGCTCAATGAGTTGGACGAGATTCGTAGAGATGCATACGATAGTACTAAGGAGTATAAGAACAAAATGAAACTTGTGCGTGATAGGAATATTTTACGAAAGTCATTTCTCCAGGTCAAAAAGTTCTTCTATATGACACTCGGTTGCATCTATTCCCCGGGAAGTTGCGCTCTCGATGGACCGGTCCTTTTGTGGTCTGTACTGTTTTTCCTCATGACACTGTTGAGATTGAGATACCAGATGGTAGTAGTTCTTCAAAGGTTAAGGGTCAGAGATTGAAACCCTTTTTAGAACCTTTTCCTACAGGTGATGTTGAGGAGGTCCCTCTGGAGGACCCTGTTTACCTTGATTGACCATCGAGGCGGTTTGTATGTTGTATATTATTTTTAGTTTTTGGTTACACTTCACCCAGGTACTATCCTTCCGACTTCTCTCTTTACTATTTACTCATGTTATTTATACTTTTGATAATGTTCTTTCACTAGAAACATTGAGGACAATGTTAGATTTAAGTTTGGGGGTGGGGTGGAAACTTTTTGTTGCCTTTTGACTTTTTGTTACAATAAATAAACTCCAGAGCCTAGAAATATATGCCTATTAAGGATGGCACTACTCAATCTAAGTGGATGGAAGCATTTTGGTTGTAGGAGTTGAGGGACCAATCTGATTAGATGGAAACATCTAAAGAGTCTATTCATAAAAGCACAGAGCTCAGGTGTTAGAAATAACATGGTAGTTTCGCCATATCTCATTGAGTCCTTTTCACTTTTTTTTTTCTTTTTAAAATATGTTTCTCTAAGTGATTAGATGGGGCTCACGATTCAAGTTGTTACCATTGATAGGGTGAAATAGAGTGATTGAGGTAGCCATAAAAAAAAGTTGAGGAAAAAAAAAAGAGAAAAAAGAAAAAAGTTTTTTTAAAAAAAAGAGAGAAATTGAGACCAGACCATCAGACCAAATGGAATAAATTCAATAAAGTCGACCACTGGAACCCTTGTATATGCCAGTTGTGTTGAACTAGAGTTAGGATTATCGACCACTGGTACCCTTGTATATGCCAGTGTGTTGATATTAGTCAGGCCGGTATCTCAGTCCATTAGGATAGGTTCATTATGGCAGTGGCCTTCAGACATATATGAGAAACACTGTTCACCTTAGTCAACATCAAAACCATCTATGTTTTTCTATATCCATCTTCTTAATCTATCCATGTGATTTGTTTGATTCTGAGTTTGGATGCGACTATCTGAGTAGAGCTCTGTCACTTTATATGAATTTTAGTATGCTTGAGTGCGAACTCGTGTACAACAATTGGAATTTCGCATCAGGGTACTTCCTCTTGTAGTCAATAAGTATGTCAACCAAGGAGATTCTTTAGTGCCTTCCAAGGTTCTGTGTAGATAGCTAGGGTCTGGAATATAAAGGTTTTGTGGGTATACCTCTGGTAAGCCCTCCAGAGACAACACTCCGCCACTAGAGACACCCAGGGGTTTAAAGGCTTATTGCATACGCTAAATGCAATCGATGATGCCTGCGACAGTGAGTTAGGATTTTATTTCTATTTTATTTTTGCTCGAGGACTAGCAAATAATAGGTTTGGGGGTATTTGATAGACAAATTTTTATGTCTGATATAATCTCAATTGTAGATATTGTTAGTGCTCGATTTTGTATTTATTATGGCTTTTTGTGTCGTTATAGGTGTTTTTGGAGAATAAACATGCGTAGAAAAATTGGCTCGAAAAGTGGTATTTGCGCTCGTGGGAGAAAATTACTGTGCGGACTCTCAGTTTGGATAAGGGGAGATCAGTTGACAAGGGGCACCTCACCGCTACTTGCACCCCATACCTGCTATTTACACCCCATGGCTAATGGCACCCTATTCTGGTTAGGGGGCTTCCCATCTTCATCACAGTTTTGGCGGGAAAACACGTCTTCCACCTGCGAACTTCTGCATAACTTCATGGGTCGATTTTGACGACATTTTATCAGGTTTTATTTGTTGATATGGGTTGGTTGGGCCTGGTATGGTCAAACAGGGATGGTATAGGATTTAGATACGCAGAAAAACAAGTTTCCATGCATATCTAGGCGAATCAGACTATCAGGGAAAGTAAAAGTATATCGGGTTTATTTTGTTGGCTTGGTAAATTACGTGAAACTTGGGAGAGTGTATTAACGGCTGGGATTATATTCTGTTATTTGGGAAGAGTTTGGATGAGAAAGGAAGTTGCGTGAAAGAAAACAGGGGAGAAGAAAAAGTCTCGGATATGGTTCTATTTTTGGAGTTTACGTGTAAAAGGGAGAGAATATCCTGTTGTGGGATTTACTACCAAGTTTAGAAGTGTTTGGACCAATTAGACTCTTTTAGAGACGTACCAAAAGAAAAAGAAAAAGAAAAAAAAATACCGAGGATTTTGCTGTAAGGAAAGAAAGAAAAAGGCGAAGATTTGGAGTTATTATCGACCTGTGGGCTATAAAAGGAGTTGGGATAACTCATAGAAGACTGGCGGACACTTTGAGGAAGTTTAGAACATAACAGAGAACAAAAACACCAAGTTGCAGAGATACAGGCGAGAGGAAGAAGAAGAACTCAGAACAGCAGTAAGAGACAGTCGCAGAATCCGTGGTCTTTTCTTTCAAATTCAATCAGTTTGTCACAATTTCTGTAACAATTATTCAGAGTTCGCAACAGTTTTGTGTTAGGGTACTTCGTAACAGTGGTTCGTAACAATTATATCCGTTAAAAACACGCTGTTTTATACCTTCTCTTCTTTTTAATCAACTTTTGAGCAACAAACATGTATTTTGAGCAAGTGATTAATATGAGGAGCTAAACCCCATTTCTGAGGCGATAGAGGAAGCTATTTTTCCAACAAAAAGTGGTATATTCTTATTTATTTATTTATCGCAATTATTTTTATGATTGTTTTGCCTTGAGTGAAAATTGTTTGAATGATTCTTGTTAAACAATTGTTATTTCTTTTGATAGAGCATGCTTGGACCTAGGTTTTTGATGTTCTATGCTTCAGATTTACACTTGTTATTTTGAGAATCTACTTGTTGCAATAGTTTAGAATCAAATTGAACAAAAAAATTGCATGAATATAAATATTGGATTAAATCACTTTGAACTTGGAAAATAGTGGAATCTTAGCCTCGGTGTTCTTTTAATATTGATATCAACTTTGATTGAGTTTGCTATAATTTTTAGTGAGTTTTCTATTTTAATATTAGAATTTAAGTCTAATTAATATCCTTCGCAAGTCTGAGAATCGAACCACTTTTACCACTATCTACAAAACACATCATAAGTCCTCTCCGATTTCCAAACAAATTGTTGGGTGTGGTTGTTAGACCCCCGCATTTTCAATTGGTATCAGAGCGGGCAAACACATTAAAGACCTCATAAGTCTGTGTTTGTAGCGATATGATATGGACAAAAGTGCTATCTCAATAAACGCACCACCAGATCCAGGGATTTCAAAATTCTCTTCCATGACTGATTTAATAAAATTTGTAGAGGGAATTCTATCTAAACCTCCGCTGGGTTTAAAATCTCTTGAAGTGTTTTCAGGGCTTGAAAAGAAACTTGAAAGATTATCTCTTGATGTTGAGTTATACCTCCAGAAAGAACAAGAATCTCTTGACAAGCTAAATCAAGTTATGATGAATAATACTCATGTCGAGGTTGATATTGATTTACTAATTAGTGAGAGCAATGCTCTTCCTCTGCGGAACCCACTTGGTTGTTGTAAACTAAACATATTACAAGAGGAGTTTAAATCTCAGTCATCTGACGGTATCACCTCAAAGCATGAATCAGTTCATTGGTCAATTCCTGATATACTGTGTCATGATAATTGTTTTGTTTGCTGTTGTAAACATGTCAGGATGTCTTCTTACACCAAAAGAGCTTCCCTGCACAGTGTTAAACATTATCTGCTGACACTATTTTTATTAAGTTTTAAAATAAGACATCAGGGACTCAATTTTTTGTGTATCTCTCTAATGTCTTTTGCAAAACTTGTAAAAACAGATTCTTGGATGTTTCTCAACTTTGTTGAATGCAAAAGTAGTTGGAAAAAAACTATTTATTGGTGCCATGGTGAGCAAGACATTGTTCACCTCAACACAACTATATTGTGTTGAAAGTGCATCCTCACCAAGAAATGCCCTGTTATGTATACGGTGAGGGAATCACGAGAATTGGGGCACACATTATGTTGGGTATGATTTTGAATGCTTGGTAACGTTGTAGAATTCGATCGGATTCTTCTAAAAAGGCATGTCTATAAACTTGATAAAGTTTTATGATGATTTATGTACTTTGTGTATCGTTCATGTCTACCTAACTTGGTTTGTGTTTAAGAGTCTTAAATGTTCCGGTTTGAAAATAGTTTTTCGGGATGTTTTGGCGTTCATAGTACTCTTAAGGTTTACAAATGAGTTTTTGTAATAAAATACATGGAAAATCGTTTGCATACCCGTTTTCATACCCGTATGCATACTTTCCTGTAGACGTCGATATTCGGTAAACTTGTTTTGGTCGTATCTTTTCGTACGAACTCGGAATGACTTCATTCTTTTTGCATTCTCTTCCTCTTTGGATTATCTTCGAAATGGAGATGAGAATTCTTGAATTTGGATGGGTTAAGATTGGTATTTGTCATGTCTTTTTTTTTTGAGTGTTTTGCTCCGTTTCGTTGCACTTGTTCCACTTCTCTTGGACTTCGGTACTTGGATTCTTGGAGTAATACTCTTCTAAGCTCATTTGTAGCGTTTACAAGAATGTTGTTGGTGAATCACAAATAAGGAAGTTCAAGAATGAACAGTAGTACGCATTGCTATGGGATTCTTGGATGTTCACAATCACCTTATATGAACTATGGTGCATGGTCATTAATGACTTTATATGTTCTTCTTTGTTAAGAAAATATTTTTATACGCCTTTGGTAGCTATGCTTGGTGTAAAACCATACAAAAAAGATTGATTCTACCCTCCAAGGACAAATATCTTATATGTGCATTACGAGTTTGTATTGATGTCTAGGAAACTTCTTTTGAGAATTTATTTCTTATGTTTTTAGAACAACTAGGGTTTGAAATAGCCATTATTGTGAGTACACTTAGCTACGTCCAACGATTTTCATCTTCAATGTTTTTAGATTTATTTATTTAAATTTTAAGTTATTTGGAAGATAATTTTTTACAATTTTAATCTTTATGATTTTATATATTGCAAATTTTTATGGGATATCTTGTTTACGTCCGTGAACCTATGACTATCCCGTACTTGTTCAAAAGTTATCTCTATTATGTCCGTACGAAAATATTGATAGAAGATAGAATGAACTTTTGATATTACAAAAGTTAAAGCCTTCTATGTCATTGTTTTGATGGAAGAAAGGATAAAACTTTTTTTTACAAGGATTAAGTCTATTATATGTCATTGTGAAAATAGTGATGGAAAATAGAATGAATACTTGTCTATTCCGCAGTACTGGTCGATCTCCGATCCACATTTTTATGCATATACTGTGTTGCTCCATAAGTTTTCTTATGTTTGAGCATGACCAATTGAATTGATCATTCTCTTATGGTCAGTTTAGTTGTTACTCCGTAAGTTCTCTTATGACGAGCATGACCAATTGAATTGATCACTTTCTTGTGGTTAATTTAGTTGTGAAATTCTGATTGAATTAATTATGGGTTTTCTTGTGGTTAATTTATTTGTGCATTTCAATTGGATTAATCATGAATTCTTTTGTGGATAATTCAATTGAATACTTTGGATTCAAATGATTTGATTTTTTCCAAAGAAATCCTTCTTTTCTTGTGAAAGTAAGGTTGCCTTTGTTGTTCTTTCAGGAATGACATTTTATGGGGGAGAGTTCTTTTTAAACTTGTGCTTAATTGCCAAATCTTTGTGGGGAGTGCGGCTGTGGAATATTATAAGGGTTATCTTGTATCTTTACAAACTCCTTGATGAATGCATTTAGCTTCGGCTTTATGATGGCATCTAAATAAGTTGATATGGTATTCTCTTTTGGTCATGAAGTATCTCTATGAATATTTCATGAGGATCCCACTAGTTTTCATAACTTTGCCAATTTATATTGACAAAAAGGGAGAGAATTAATGTGTAGTGTGATACTACAAATACATATGGTTTACGGATCATTATGTAAGGGGGAGTGGTTTTCATGTAGAGATGAAGTATTGACTAAGGGGGAGAGATACATATCACGATAGTATTGTTGTCAAAGTTGTGATACAATTGAACTTTGATGCTGTGTAATAATACCACGACACTGTATATCAATAATTGAGAGAATTTGTTTTCTCATTGTTATCTCTACGGATTTTCAACAACTATGATGCTGAACTTAAAACCTTTAGGATCATGGAGTACTCCGAAGTGACGAAGATTTCGAGTCGCGTTGAAGATGCCAAGGAGATCAAGCATTTGGATAAAAAGACGCAATTTTTATTTATTTTGTAATTCATATGTATTGATAGTTTTGTCACTAAAATTGACAAAGGGGGAGATTTTTAGAGCACTGCTCGGTCGAACTCGCATGCGTTCCTATCTCAAGCATGTTTGTTAATGTTAGTGATCAAAACTATAAGTCTTTATTTCTAGCCTATTTATAGTTGTCTCGGACTAGGACATAGTTTGTGTAGTTGAGCTTATACTTCACGACGCTTATCACTTGAAGACGAAGAACTACTAAGGAAGGCTTGTGGAACTTCATCGACAAAAGGTGTGTGGAGACTTAAACTCATCTATCACTTGGGAAGTCTATTTCTACTATATCTCCTATATTGATACATAAGTCATGTTACGACATAGTTTTCTCTATACACATTTGATATTTCGAGCTGAGTATATCTCGCTTACATATTTCTCGAAATATGTGTTGGTAAGCTTTCCCTTCGACCAAGTTCATCTTATATCATGAGAAAATTGTCGAGTAACATCTTGCATATTTTGTGTAATACAATCATTTGGTGTAAGACTTGGAATGTTTCGATAATGATTATTTCAATATCTTGAAAATTACTTTGATGTTAATAGTGTGTGAAAACGGCTATTATCATTATAGAAGAATTTTTTAATGATTGAAATAAAGAGTTGAGATTATGTAACCATGTTTGCATATAAGCATATATAGTGTGTTCGCACATTAGTGTATAAATACATAAACCGGGAACCAAGAGTATGCATATGTGTGTATACGAAATTGGTGAAGGAGACAGGTTAAGTTGCGTACCCGTGCGCATACTGGCGGAAGTTTTCGAACCGAAAAATTCTGCTGAGTTTGGAAACTAAACCAACTCAAATCCGGTTGCTTAAGTACGCATACCCGCACGCATACTTAAGATGGTTACTTTTTCAAATCGGTCAGTTCATGAACTTAAACATTTAAATTATAAGGAATGCAATCTTTGCAAACCGTGGATATAATATTCATGATTGATTCAAGTGAATCAAATCGATTTTGCTTCAATTATGTTCTTGTATAAATCCATGAGAATATAGCAATTGAACAACTCTTTAACTAGTTTCATTTGAGTCATTTGAACTAGTTATGATTAAGATGAATAAGGTTGATATGAGAGTATGGCTAACCTCGGTTAACTATTTGTAAACCAACATGGTATACACGTTTAGGTACGGTTACATAAACCTAAATGAGGGTACATTTCATTTGTATGTAACAAGCTAAGTTCGATCTAACGGTTGAAAGATATTAGCTTGAGTTGAATCAGGTTTTTCATCTAACGGTGATTATTGAATGCTTTGTTGCTAAGGTAACTTGGATTGCAAACCCTGATTTGAAAACTATATAAAGGAGAACTCTAGCAACTGGGAAACCTAATCCCCACACCTCTTATGTGTTACTAGTTGCATAACTAGAGTCGATTCTCCTTTAATGTTAGGTTTCTTCTCGAGACCCTGTAGGTTAACGACTTGAAGACTTCATTGGGATTGTGAAGCCAGACCCAACTATTTTCTTTGTAGTTGTGTGATCTGATCTTGTTGTTTCTATCGTGATTGGGCGCAATTGCAAAATTGGCTTGAGATTTATATCTCCGATAGGAAAGATAGAAAAGTAATCACAAACACCTTCGTCTCATCGTTTATGATTCGATAATAACTTTTTTCGCTAGTCGATTAAGTTTATTGTGAGGTGATTGATAATACTAGGTTGTTCTTCGGGAATATAAGTCCGGTTTATCAATTGGTTCATGTTCACCCTGATTTATCAAAAGACAGAACAAAAACTCTTGAGTATTTATGTGGGAGGCAGATTTATTCAATCCTATAGACTTTTCTGTGTGAGACAGATTTGTTTATCAAGTCTTCGACTTTGGGTCGTAGCAACTCTTAGTTGTGGGTGAGATCAGCTAAGGGAATCAAATGGGTAGTATCCTGCTGGGATCAGAGACGTAAGGAACGCAACTGTACCTTGAATCAGTGTGAGATTGATTAGGGTTCAACTACAGTCCAGTCCGAAGTTAATTGGTAGTAGGCTAGTGTTTGTAGTGGCTTAATACAGTGTGGTGTTCAATCTAGACTAGGTCCCGGGTTTTTTCTGCATTTGCGGTTTCCTCGTTAACAAAGTTCTGGTGTCTGTGTTATTTCTTTTCCTCATTATATTTTGTTATATAATTGAAATATCATAGGTTGTGCGTTAAGATCAATCAATTAGAATATCCAACCTTTGGTTGTTGATTTACATTGATTGACACTTGAACATTGGTCTTTGGTACCGTTCAAGTAACTCCTCTTATATTAAATCGGGCTTGCAGATTTCTATTTGCTGATTGCGGATTGAATTAAGAGTTAGAGATATTTAGCTCTTTGATATACTTTACTATAGATTGAGTCTGAATGTCTAGTTGATTCTCTAGAAAGTATATTGGAGTAAGTCCTCTCAGATTGCCAAACGAATTGTTGGGTGTGGTTGTTAGACCCCCGCATTTTCAAAGTCGAAACCGAGTGAAAACACGAGGGTACTAAGTACACCGCCAACTTTTTCATTCAACAACCTGTATGAACAAAACCTAATACAATTGCAACCAACTTAATGATCTTTGATAATATGTATACAGAGTTTATATCTCTACCTCTTATCAATCAGTATGTATAAGACAATGATTTTGTGAACCTGATTTTTAAGAAGAGTTTTTGGACGGTCTCAAAAATCAATATCCTAAATCAATCTAGTCATATCCAAATAATCCAACCAGAATTCTTCCAAGTAATTAAACTTGTTATATCTTTCAAGATGCAAATTCTATAAGAACAAGTATCATAATCGATCAAAATTAGATTGACGTATCTGCTAAGATTGAATACGTACAACTTACGTAAATCTAATTGTAAATATAAACAATATAATACGAAGAAAAAAAAACACAAGCCACCAAAAGTTTTGTTAACGAGGAAACCGTAACTGCAGAAAACCCCCAGGACCTCATTCAGATTTGAACACCGAGTTATATTAACATACAACAAACACTAGCCTACTATCAGACTTCGGACTAGAATATTGATGAGACCGAATCAACCCTATAAGTGATTCAGTTACAACCTCTCTTCCTAGGTCTCTTGAGCCTCGCAAGGATGTACGCACTTGATTCCCTTTGAAAAAGCGGGGGTCTAACAACCACACCTAATATTTCGTTAGGAAATTTGTATGGAATACCTCCAATATAATTCCAAGAGAATCAACTAGACAGTCAAACTCAATCAAGGAAAATATATCCAAGATTTATATCTTTGTTTCTCAATGTAATCAGCAAATCAAATAGATAGAAATCCGCGAGCCTGATTATTATGAGAAATAGCTTGAACGGTACCAAAGACCAATGTTCAAGTGTCAATCAATTTCAATCAACAACCAAAGGTTGGATTTACCAATTGATTGAACTACATATAACCTGTGATATTTCAATTATACATAAAATATAAATGCGGAAAAAAATAACACAGACACCAGAAGTTTTGTTAACGAGGAAACCACAAATACAAAAAAAAACCGGGACCTAGTCCATATTTGAACACCACACTGTATTAAGCCGCTACAACCTCTAGCCTACTACAAGTTAACTTCAGACTTGAATGTAGTTGATTCCCAACCAATCTCACACCGATTAAGGTAAAGTCGCGTTCCTTACGTCTCTGAATCCCAGCAGGACTCTACGCACTTGATTCCCTTAGCTGATTTCACCCAAAACTAAGAGTTGCTACGACCCAAAGTCGAAGACTTGATAAACAAATCTGTCTTCTACAGAAAAGTCTATTCTGATAGATAAATATGTCTCAAATACCTTCGAAGTTTTTGTTCCGTCTTTTGATAAATCAAGGTGAACATGAACCAATTGATAATCCGGTCTTATATTCCCGAAGAACATCCTAGAAATATCAATCACCTCACAATAACTTAATTATATGATAGTAAAACAAGTTAATGAGACGAAGAGCTTTGTGATTACTTTTTATATTTTACCTATCGGAGATAAATCTCGAGCAACTCTTAGAGAGGATAGTACTCAATACAATATAACAAGTAAGATCAGAACAGGTAACTACAGAGAAAATAGTTGGGTCTGGCTTCAGAATCCCAATGAAATCTTGAAGTCGTTAACCTATAATGGTTTTAGGAAAAACCTAGGTTAAAGGAGAATCGACTCTAGTCACAACTAGTATCACACAGGAGATGTGGGGATTATCTAGGTTTCCCAGTTGCTATAGAGTTCCCCCTTATATAGTCTTCAAATCAGGGTTTGATAACTTTATAACAAAGCAATCAATATTCACGATTGGATAAAATCCTGATTTAAGATTCAAGCTAAGTTTGCTTAAAACCAAAGAATTATTCACCATTAGATGGTCTTAGCTTGTTACACACAAATTAAATATACCTTCATTTAGATATGGGTAACCGTACCTAAACATGTATATTGAGTTGGCTCAATAACAGTTAACCGAAGTTAGCCGTATGAACACTTTTGTGTTAACCACATTCATCTTAACACTTTTAGATCAAATGATACTCAAATGAATCTAATTGTGTTACTCATAGAGTAGTTTAATTGTTTATATTCTTATAGAAGTATACAAGACACAATTGGAGCAAAATCGGATTTGATTCACATAATCAATTCATGAACATTTAGCCACCGTTAACAAAGATTGCATTCCTTAATATATAAATGTATTTTTTCATGAGTATGAAATCATACTGAACCAATTTTAGAACTTATCCACATGATTTTGCAAACGGGTATGCAAACTTAAGTTCTGGACTTTGGTCACGTCCGAAAGTTCACAAACGGATACGCATACTATCGTTCCAGACTGAACTCAGGTGAAACAATTTGCAAATGGGTACGCAAACTTGGTTCGCGTACTTTAACTGTTAAAACCGTTCACATACGGGTATGCATACTTGGTTCCCGTACCTGAATTATTCTTATAACAGTTTGCGTACGGGTATGCATACGGTGCTATATCCGGACAATGTTTAATTTTTCTAAGCTCCCATTTCAATCATTGAAACTTCCTTAGATGACGACAATAGCTGTCTCACACAAACTATTAGCTTATAAGTAATTTTCAAATGATTGAATGATCAATACGAAAAATTCCGAGTCTATATCAAATGACTGTCTCACACAAATCAAGTAAGATGTTCCAAGGCGATTTTGACATGATCATCTTTTGACTTTCGTCAAGAATAATGATGAACGAAGTTAAAGCAAAAAGTTTTCCAACACATATTTCGAGAAAGATATAAGCGATTTAAACTCAGCTCGAAATATCAAATGTGTATAATATAAAGTCTATATAGCTATAAGACTTAGTCTCAATAGAAGATAAAATAGAATAGACTTCTGAGTGATAGACGAGTTCAAGTATCCACATACCTTTTGTTGATGAAGTTCCTCCAAGCTCCCCTTAGTAGATATTCATCTTTAATCGATGAACGTCGTGAAGTCTAAAGCTCAACTACACATTCTATCCTAATTCGAAACATAGCTATAAGTAGACTAGAAATCAAGACTTATAGTTTTGAAAACTAAACTTGACAAACAACCTTGAGATAAAAACGCTTGCGAGTTCGACCGAGCAGTGCTCTAACACCCTTCGGTGACGTCCTTTACAGCCTAAGAGTTGTTTCGGCCTCGGTGAAGACTTTTGATACCAATCTGCCTCTGACATATACGATTATTTGAATTACATTTAGATCAAATAATCTTAGATGACGTCCTTTACAGCCTAAGAGTTGCTTCGACCTCAGTGAAAACTTTTGATACCAATCTTCCTCCAACATATAAGATTATTTGATTTCCATTTAGATCGAGAGATAAAGGTGTGGAAATCTGTTCGTAATAGACAAGCTAGCAAACCTCAGAAATTCGAAACTTACGACTCCGGAAGAGCAACCTAAATTCTTAACCACCTCTCAATAACAATATTCAAAAGATCACTTAAGATCAATATTCAGATATCTATCTTGAGGAATCACAAAGTCTGAGACAAAGAGAACTTTGCGAATTCTATATATCTTGCTTTAAAGAGATTACGAAAACCTCGATAACAGAAAATCAAGATCAGGATACACGAACTATCAAGGTAAAAGATAGTTGGACCTGGATTCGCGAATTCCCAAAGCGAAATCTATTAGTCGTAAACCTAATTATGTTTTTCAGACGAAACCTAGGTTCATGGATGATGACACTAGTTATCAACTAGGATACTAAGTGTCATAGATTAAATTTCTCAGTTGAAAAAACATCTGTATTTCTAGATTTCAAGACCAATACGTTGCTTAGAATTCAAGCTAAGATAATTTGGGAATCAAGCAAACACTTTAAGTCTTGAAAATTGTAATGACCCGACCCTCCGCCGATATTGTCCTTACTTAGCCACTACGGTTATCCGGAAGTGTGAGGTTTTCAATGGTCCTCGCCGTGATCATCCAACGGAAAGCAGTTATCTGGCAGTGTGGGATTTTCAATGGGCATCACCGCGGTCATCCAACAATAGCTTCCTGAGAGGTCACCCATCGTGTGACTACTCCCAACCAATCACGCTTATCTGAGAATTTTTTTCCACAATTCAGTCAAATGAACGCATCAGGTCTCGGTGTTACGAAAGGACAAATCATTCCTTATATTCCATTTTGCCAACCACTGCCGAATATATTCAAGCCTAGATATCTGACGTTTCCTTCCCCTCATGAAACCAGTACCTGACATATCTCGTCCAGCGTACTCTCTCACCCTCGAGAGGTGACCCGTCATCGGCTCTAATACCATTTGTAATGACCCAACCTTTCACCGATATTGTCCCATCTTAGCCACTGTAGTTGTCTGGTAGTGTGGTGATATGATTTTCAATGTTGTTGTAGTAATAAGATTCGTTCAAGACTTGTGAAAGCAGATTTTAGACTTAATTTTAAATAAAAAATATAGGAAACTTAACTAAAAGTGATATGAAAAATATGGAGAATACTGGGGCTATGGATTCCACTAATTACCAATATCAAAGTGATTTATATTTTCTAATTATAATTATGCAAATCCTTCATTCAAATTGATTCTTAATATTGCAAAAGTTGATTTTTTAGAAATAACAATTGTAAATCGAAAGTATGGGACATCAAAACCCTAGGCTAGCATGCTCCATCAATTGAAATAACAATTGTTTAACAAAAACCATTTTATCTATTTATTTATCAAGGCAAATAATCATATAATAATTGCATAAATTAAATAAAATAGAGATTACCACATTTCATTGGCGAAATAGCTTCCTCCGTCGCCCCAGAGGATGGGTTTAGCTCATCATTGTATAAACTTGCTCAAAATATTGATTCATGCTCAAAATTTGTTTACAAAGATGAAATGGAGAGAAAATAATGAAAATCGGGTGTTTGCAACGTTTATAATTGTTTCAAAATACTGTTACAAAGAACGATAAAAAAGAACTGTTGTTGTTGTATCTCTACGACCCTCGTGTGACTGTCGTTTTCACTGTAGCATATAAGACTGCTCTATGTGCGTCTTATGTTCTTCGTGTTCTTCAGCAGCAGCAGAAATGGTGGTTCTCTGGTGCGATTTTTTTCTCTTCTGTTGTTGCTCTCCGCCTCTCCCAAACTCTCCGTCCCCCTAAATGTGATACCAGAAGCCTATATATACCCGCAGAGGCCTTCAAATGTCACCCCATTACTCCAAATAATCCTCATAACTCCGGCAGCAAATAAAATATTCTCGGGAATATTTTCTTCCCTTTTTCTTCTCCTGCACGCTTCTGGATACGTGCATAGAATCTTTGTTTAACTCCTTCACGTTTCTGAAGCAACCAACCGTGCGGTACACGTCCAAACTCGATGTAATCCCGTGACTGTCTCCCTTGTGAACACGACTTTCCCTATTTAGCTTCAATCCGACGATGCATCCAATTATAATCGAAACAATCAACCATACCACACCTGTTACGCTCCGTAAAGTCATCCCATGCAAATTCAGCCATTGAGTCTCACTACAGCTCCTCCAAATCCGAAGAAGAATATGTTGCAGGTGAAAAAAACAGTTTCCCGCCAAAAAAATTAATTCAAACGAGAGAGAAGGGTGTTGTGGACAAAAATGGGTGATGTGGACAAAAATGGGTTACATATAGCTGTGGGTGACACTTAGAAAAAATGGGGGTTCGTATAGCAATTGTCCTCCGGGGTGCTCCGAACAACTTTTCGAGCCGAATTTTCCAACAATATTTATTTCCAAAGAAATACCTACAAACAAACAAAACACCAAAATAAATACGAAATCGAGTACTAACGATACAGAACATTGAGGACAAATTAGACCCAAAAATGTGTCTATCAAATACCTCCAAACTTATTATTTGCTAGCCCTCGAGTAAATCTAGAAAAATGACTACACTTAGCATGTGCAACAAGCCGTTAAACCACTAGGTATCCCTAGTGGCGGAGTATTGTCTCCGGAGGGTTTACCAGAGGTGTACCCACAAAACCTTTACTCCAGACCCTAGCTATCTACGCAGAACCTTGGAAAGCACTAAAGAATCTCCTTGGTTGGAATACTCTCATTGACTACAGGAGGAAGTACCCTGATGCGAAATTCCAATTGTTGTACACGAGTTTGCACTTAGCATACTGAAATTCATATATAAGTGACATAGCTCTACTCAGATAGTTTCTGTACATCATAACCGGAGTCAACCAATCACATGGAAAGATTAAGAAGATGGATAAAGTGATGGTTAAAAGTGAACGGTGTTTCCCATATCTGTCTGAAGGCCTCTGCCAAGGTGAACCTATCCTAATGGACTGAGATACCGGTCTGACTAATATCAACACAACTGGCATATACAAGGGGACCAGTGGTCGATAAACCTAACTCTAGGTCAACACAACTGGCATATACAAGGGCACCAGTGGTCGACTTTATTAAATTTATTCCGGTTGGTCTAATGGTCTGGTCTTTTTTTTTTTGTCTGTATTTTTTTTTTTGTGTGTATCTCAATCACTCTATTCCACCATAGCAAAGGTAACAACTTGAATCGTGTGCCTCACCAAATCACTTAAAAAAATTAAAAATAGAAGGATTAGGATTCAACGAGATATGGCGAAACTACCATTTTTTTTTAATTCTAACACCTGAGCTTTGTGCTTTTATGAATAGACTCTTTAGATATTTCCATCTAATCATATTGGTTCCTCAACTCCTACAACCAAGATGTTCCCATCCACTTAGATTGGTTAGTGCCAACCTTAATAAGAATAAATTTCTAGGCTCTGGAGTTTATTTATTGCAACTAAAAGCTCAAAAAAATTTCTTCCCCACCCCCAAACTTAAATCTAACATTGTCCTCAATGTTTCTAATGAAAGAGCAATACCAAACAGTAAAGTAACATGAGGAATTAGTAAAAAGAGAAGTCGGGAAGATAGTACCTGGGTGAAGAGAGAAATTAAAAACTAATATACAACATACGATCGCCTCGATGGTCAATCAAGGGTAAACAGCGTCCTCCAGAGGGACCTCCTCAATATCACCTGTAGGAAAGGTCTCTAAAAAGGGTTTCAATCTCTGACCGTTAACCTTCGGAGAACTACTACCAGCCGGTGTCTCGATCTCAACAGCTCCATGAGGAAAGACAGTGCGAACAATAGAAGAACCCGTCCACCGAGAACGTAACTTCCCAGGGAAAATATGCAAGTGGGTATCATACAGAAGAATTTTTTGACCTGGAGAAAATGACTTTCTTAAGATATTTCTATCATGCACAAGTTTTATTTTGTTCTTATACTCCTTAGCACTATCGTATGCATCTCTATGAATCTCTTCCAACTCATTGAGCTGGAGTTTCCTATGGGTTCCTGCCTTTTCGAGTGAAAAATTTAGCTGCTTAACAGCCCAATAAGCTCTATGTTCTAACTCAACAGGTAAGTGACATGCCTTTCCATAAACAAGCCGATAAGGCGACATTCCAATGGGGGTCTTAAACGCAGTGCGGTAATCCCATAAGGCATCAGTAAGCCTAGACGACCAGTCTTTCCGATTAGGATTAACTGTTTTCTCTAATATACGTTTTATCTCCATATTGGAAACTTCTACCTGACCACTAGTCTGTGGATGATACGGGGTAGCTACCTTATGTGTAATACCATATTTTTCATCAAAAGCCTAAAAGGTCCATTACAAAAGTGCGACCCTCCATCACTAATTATAGATCGCGGTGTGCCAAAACGTGTAAGTATATTATTTTTCAAGAACTCAATCACAACCCTATGGTCATTGGTTTTACACGCAGCCGCCTCAATCCACTTAGAGACATAGTCTACAGCGACAAGGATGTATAAGTTACCAAAAGAATTAGGAAACAGACCCAAAAAGTCAATACCCCACACGTCAAAGACCTCCACAACTAAAATAGGGTTCAAGGGCATCATGTTCCTACGGGAAATGGTTCCTAATTTCTGGCAACGTTCACAAATCACACAGTAACTGTGGGAGTCTTTAAACAACAAATGCCAATAGAATCCACACTGCAATATCTTAGCAGCAGTTTTCTTAGCACTAAAGTGACCCCCACAAGCATGATCATGACAAAAGGAAATAATACTGGACTGGTCACTCTCAGGTATACATCTCCTAATAACCTGGTCTGGACAATACTTAAACAAATAAGGATCATCCCAAAAGAAGTGCTTAACCTCAGCTAAACACCTAGAACGATCTTGTTTACCCCAATGTTGGGGCATTCGACCAGTAACAAGATAGTTCACTATATTCGCATACCAAGGTAATTGGGTAACAAAAAACAATTGTTCATCAGGAAAGCTATCCCTTATAGGAAGGGAATCATCAGGGGAACTAACAACTAGCCTATACAAGTGGTCTGCTACAAATTTTCGGCACCCTTTTTGTCTCTAATGTCTGGAGAAAACTCTTGCAACAAAAGGATCCACCTAATCAATCTAGGTTTTGTATCCTTCTTAGACAAAAGATATTTCAAAGCAGCATGATCAGTATATATGATGATCTTAGAACCTAAGAGATAGGGTCTAAACTTGTCTAAGGCAAACACAATGGCTAACAGTTCCTTCTCGGTAGTGGTATAGTTCAACTAGGCATCATTCAGAGTTTTGCTAGCATAGTAAATCACATGAAGTAATTTGTTTTCTCGCTGACCTAGCACAACACCAATAGCATAATATGAAACATCATACATGATCTCAAAGGGTAGATTCCAGTTGGGTGCCTGGACTACGGGGGCGGTAGTGAGTAAATTCTTAAGCTTCTCAAAAGCCTCTAAACAAGTATCATCAAAGACAAACTTAACATCTTTTGCAAGCAAATTGCAAAGAGGTATAGAAATTAGGCTAAAATCCTTAATGAATCGACGATAAAAACCTGCATGCCCTAAGAATGACCTAATATCTCTTACGGTTTTTGGGACCTGTAAAGTCTTAATAAGGTCAACTTTGGCTTTATCTACCTCTATACCCTTAGAAGATACGATATGCCCTAAAACAATTCCTGAACGAACCATGAAGTGACATTTCTCCCAATTAAGCACTAAATTCTTTTCCTTACACCTAGTCAATACTAGTGACAAATGATGCAAGAACTCATCGAAATACGAACCAAACACTGAAAAATCATCCATAAAGACCTCTAAGAACCGTTCTACCATGTCAGAAAATATGCTCATCATGCAACGCTGAAAAGTCGCAGGGGCATTAGAAAGCCCGAAAGGCATGCGTCTATATGCAAAGGTACCAAAGGGACAGGTAAAAGTGGTTTTCTCCTGGTCTTATGGGGCAATAACGATTTGATTATATCCAGAGTAGCCATCTAAAAAGCAGTAGTGACTATGTCCAGCTAATCTCTCTAGCATCTGGTCGATGAAGGGAAGGGGAAAGTGGTCCTTCCTAGTGACCTTGTTCAATTTCCTATAGTCAATACAAACACGCCAACCCGTGATCACTCGGGTCGGGATTAACTCATTGTTATCATTCTGGACTACAGTAATACCGGATTTCTTGGGTACAACTTGAACGGGGCTGACCCACTTACTGTCTGAAATGGGGTAGATAATGCCTGCATCTAACAACTTAAGGACCTCGTTTCGAACTACCTCTTTCATATTAGGGTTTAGTCGACGTTGCATCTCCCTAGAAGGTTTAGTATCACTCTCTAAATAGATCTGATGCATACAAACAGTGGGACTTATACCCTTAATGTCAGCTATGGTCCACCCTAAAGCTTCCTTGTTGTTTTGAAGGACGGTTACTAGCCTACTTTCCTGGTCACTATCCAAGACGGAAGAAATAATCACAGGTAAAGTCTCAGACGGTCCTAAAAACCTATATTTCAGAGAATCTGGCAATGGTTTTAGGTCCAACTTAGGAGGCTCTTCTAATGAAGGAACTAGGGTAGACTTAGAAACTGGTAGTGGTTCGACTTTAGGTTTCCATCCATTACTAGTATCTAACAAAGGGGTTGAATCTAACAAAGCATTCACCTCATTAATCACATTATCATCATCAAAATCAATCCCAAAGTGAGCTAGGCATTTCTCTAATGGATCTTCTAACAGAGTGTTTGGTAATGACTCCTCGACTAATGTTCCTATCATGTTCACCTCTTCTATGTTCGAGTCATCTAGTTCAGAGGGTATCCTACTAATATTAAAAATGTTCAGCTCAATAGTCATATTACCAAAAGACAATTTCATAATACCATTTCGACAGTTAATGATCGCATTGGATGTGGCTAAAAACGGGCGACCTAAAATTACCGGTATCTGGTTCTCTGGGTCAGGGACAGGTTGGGTATCTAGGATAACAAAATCCACTGGATAAATAAACTTGTCAACCTATATGAGAACATCCTCGATCACACCACGAGGAATTTTAACGGACCTATCAGCTAACTGAAGTTTCATCTGGGTAGGTTTCATCTCACCAAGTCCTAGCTTAAGGTACACATGATATGGTAGTAAGTTCACACTAGCTCCTAAGTCAAGCAACGCTTTCTCAACACGGTATTTACCTATTGTGCAAGAAATGGTAGGGGACCCTGGGTCTTTATACTTAGGAGTAGTGGTATTCTGAATAATAGAACTCACCTGACTAGCTAGAAAGGCTTTCTTCTGGACATTAAGCTTTTGCTTTCGCGTACACATATCCTTGAGAAACTTGGCATAAGAGGGAATATGCTTAATTGCATCTAGTAGTGGAAGGTTGATAGTTACCTGCTTGAAAACCTCCAATATATCATTAAAATTGGACTCCCTCTTAGTTGGAACTAGAAGTTGTGGGAATAGGGCTCTAGGGACAAAGCCGAGCTCAATATGACCCTCATTGGTCTCTTTAGAGACTCTATCAGTCTCCTCAATTTCTGGTTCAGAAGGGTGAACTACAAAATGTTCACTATCAGGCATGGAAACCTTGTTGTCTATCACTCTACCATTCCTAAGGGTTTTAATAGCATTCACATGATCAGATGGTCTTTCACCTATTTCATTAATTCCTCTAGGGTTGGGTTGAGTCTGACTAGGAAGCTTACCTCTTTCTCTTAAAGACTCATTTATCTGACTAACCTGGGTTTTCAACTCGGAAATAGCCTGAGAGTTAGCCTGACCTATTCTCTTATTTTCTTCTAAACCTTGAGCAACAGATTGCTGAAACTACACAGTGTTACGAGTTAACAAAGCAAGAGACTCTTCTAAACTCATAATCTTCTTATCCGAAGGGTTCTGAAACTGTGCCGGAGCTGAAGGATTCTTAGTATAGCCAAAACCTGGGGGAACCTGAGCATTACTAGACTGACCTTGATTCTGGCCCTTGGACCAAGAAAAGTTTAGATGGTTTCTCCAGCCAGGGTTATAGGTTTCTGAATATGGTCAAACTTCTGTCGGTTATCAAACCTAGTGTTGTTATAAAGAGCATTGGCTTGATCTTCAACATCATGGCCTTCCCAAAAAGGCTCATTTCTTCCACTACTACCACTAGAATGACCTAATTCTAAGGCTTCTAACCTTTTGGCTCTAGCTGCTATTTTGGCATCTGACTCCTGAGATCCTTATACCCTATTAACATTTCATTTACTTAGAAGAATTGTTTTCTGGAGTTCCCTACTATTTTCCCATTGTTGGGTCTTATCGGCGATTTCATTCAAAAATATCATCGCTTCATCAACAGTTTTATTCTCAAACCCAACTGTGCATAAGGACTCAACCATGGTTGTTGTTGAATAATCTAAACCCTCGTAGAGGATCTGAACTAACCCAACCTTCTCCAGACCATGATGAGTACATTGAGATATCAAGTCATTGAACCTTTCTAAGTACCTATATAAAGATTCTCCCTCTTGTTGGGAAAAAGTACATATTTGTGTCCTAATATACAATGTTTTATGCCTTGGGAAAAACTTATCTATAAAGGCAGAAGTAAGTTGGTCATAGGTTTCAATTGACTCAGAGTCCAAACTATACAGCCAAGATTTGGCTTTATCTTTTAAGGAAAAGGGGAATAACCTAAGTTTCAACGCATCATCACTTAGGTTTTTAATTTTCAGAATACTACAAACTTCCTCAAATTCCCTAACATGAAAATAGGGGTTCTCATTCTCCTTCCCTAAAAACATTAGGAGCATCTGTAAAGTTCCGGGTTTCAGTTCATAATTTGCCTCGGTTTCAGCTAACTTGATACAAGACGGACGAGAGGTCCGAGTTGGGTTTAGCAAAGCTTTCAAAGTTGCCATTTCTGGCACTACCAAAGTACAAGGAGTACTAGGGGTACTTTCCTCACGAAGAGACAGATTCTCAAAACTGAAGTTTCCAAAAACGGGGCTCTCAAAAAAAGAGTCTTCGAGCTCCCCGCCTTCACAAGAAGAACTACTAGGTTTGTCACTAATCAAACGACCTAGAGTGTTTCTTTTCCAAGCCCGTTTAAAAACTTCGGGCATACACTAGAAAAACAAAATCAAAAAGAAAAGTCCTAAAAAGGAAGGGATGTTCTATGCAAACACAAACAAGGCTGACTCCACCACAACAAACCTACTGATTTCTAGCAAACAAAAAGCATGATGGCTCCACTTAGATTGTTTCTAGACCAGCTTCTAATCCTTCGAACGGGAATTCGTTACAATTTAAGCAAACCCCTCTGGAATCAATCCGAGTTAAAGTAAGTTGAATAGAGGCGAGGGAAGCTCGGTGGAGCTTTGATACCCAAGGCCTCACCGGTATTACAAGGCGGCGCAATCACGCATTCAACTCAGAAACCGTCAAGAACTTCGAAGTATGCTTAAAAGAGCAACCAATATTTTTAGAATGACTTTCCTGTTAAGCTCGTTACCCTATCGGTCTCGTTCTAGTCAAAATTTTAGGCTTAGGTTCGCGTTTGGTGTCGTTTTCCTAAGGCGGGCAAGAAGAGAACGGTGATGAAATCCGAACCCTTATCTTGTATGGCCAGTCCTTGCCCTTTACTAGGAAATTAAAGCAGCCGTTTTCAAGTCCTCAACATATATGCATACGAAGGAAGACAGTAACTCGCTGACAGGGGATTCGCGAGTGTTTCGACAAACTTACCTCCCGTACCAGACGGGGGATGAACCTTTGTAGTCGACTCGGGACACGACTCCTATGTCATGTACGAACCCGAGGGGCCGAGGTGATATCGTAATCACCGTCCTTCTCTGCAAACAATTTATATTTAAACTACCCTTCCGTAGGGTTTAAAAATAATGTCCCAAAATTTAAAGTCCAAAGTCCAAAAATATAAAGTGCAAAAAAAAAAAAAGTCTAAAAAAAATAAATTTGTCTCTTTTTTTTTTTCTCTTTTTTTTATAAAATAAAAAAATCTTATTCTTTCGCTCCTTTCACTTTGCCTTTCACTCGAAGTCTTTAAGTATTCACCAAAAGCTTTGGCAAAATTTTCTTTCGCTCCAAATTCTGAATTCTGTAAGAGAAAGTCAAAAACCCAAAAACATAAAGAAGAACAAATAAAATAAAAACCTAAAAAAAATATAAAAACTCTAGCCTAAAGACAAGTCCGCGTCGGCGGCGCCAAAAGCTGATATGATTTTCAATGTTGTTGTAGTAATAAGATTCGTTCAAGACTTGTGAAAGCAGATTTTAGACTTAATTTTAAATAAAAAATATAGGAAACTTAAATAAAAGTGATATGAATAATATGGATAAGACTGGGGCTATGGATTCCACTAACTACCAATATCAAAGTGATTTATATTTTCTAATTATAATTATGCAAATCCTTCATTCAAATTGATTCTTAATATTTCAAAAGTTGATTTTTTAGAAATAACAATTGTAAATCGAAAGTATGGGACATCAAAACCCTAGGCTAGCATGCTCCATCAATTGAAATAACAATTATTTAACAAAAATCATTTTATCTATTTATTTATCAAGCCAAATAATCATATAATAATTGCATAAATTAAATAAAATAGATATTACCACATCTCATTGGCGAAATAGCTTCCTCCGTTGCCCCAGAGGATGGGTTTAGCTCATCATTGTATAAACTTGCTCAAAATATTGATCCATGCTCAAAATTTATTTACAAAGATGAAATGGAGAGAAATAATGAAAATCGGGTGTTTGCAACGTTTATAATTGTTGCAAAACACTGTTACAAAGAACGATAGAAAAGAACTGATGTTGTTGTATCTCTGCGACCCTCGTGTGGCTGTCGTTTTCACTGTAGCATATAAGACTGCTCTATGTGCGTCTTATGTTCTTCGTGTTCTTCAGCAGCAGCAGAAATGGTGGTTCTCTGGTGCGATTTTTTTCTCTTCTGTTGTTGCTCTCCGCCTCTCCCAAACTCTCCGTCCCCCTAAATGTGATACCAGAAGCCTATATATACCCACAGAGGCCTTCGAACGTCACCCCATTACTCCAACTCATAACTCCGGCAGCAAAGAAAATATTCTCGGGAATATTTTCTTCCCTTTTTCTTCTCCTGCACGCGTCCGGATACGTGCATGGAATCTTTGTTTAACTCCTTCACGTTTCTGAAGCAACCAACGCGTGCGGTACACGTCCAAACTCGCTGTAATCACGTGACTGTCTCCCTTGTGAACAAGGATTGCCCTGTTTAGCTTCAATCCGACGATGCAGCCAATTCTAATCGAAACAATCAAACCATACCACGCCTGTTACGCTCCGTAAAGTCATCCCGTGCAAATTCAGCCATTGAGTCTCACTGCAGCTCCTCCAAATCCGAAGAAGAATATGTTGCAGGTGGAAAAAAAAACAGTTTCTCGCCAAAAAAATTAATTCAAACGAGGGAGAAGGGTGTTGTGGACAAAAATGGGTGTTGTGGACAAAAATGGGTTACATATAGCCGTGGGTGACACTTAGAAAAAATGGGGGTCCGTATAGCAATTGTCCTCCGGGGTGCTCCGAGCAACTTTTCGAGCCGAATTTTCCAACAATATTTATTTCCAAAGAAATACCTACAAACACACAAAACACCAAAATAAATACGAAATCGAGTACTAACGATACAGAACATTGAGGACAAATTAGACCCAAAAATGTGTCTATCATGTGTGGTTTTAACGGGCATCGTCGTGGTCATCAAATAGCAGAGCAGCTTCCTGAGAGGTCACCCATCCTGTGACTACTCCCGGTCGAGCACGCTTACCTGAGAAGTTTTTTCCCACAACTCAGTCAAATGAACCCATCAGGCCTCGGTGTTACGAAAGGAAAAATCATTGCTTATATTCCATTCGTCCAACTATTGCCGAATATCAGGGTATTACAAAAATTACAATAAAAGATTATACAAAGTGGTCCAAATATGAAACCGTGTATAATGACTGTCTGGTTTGGAAATATGTCAAGTGAAAAATAAACAATATGATGGTCACACTTAGCAGTTTGATCATGATGCACTCATAAGTGATTAAGTGATCGATGAAGTCTTAGAAGTGTTTAAGAGAGTCATAAAAATGCTAAACATATTTAGAAAATAAGTCTTTGAGCATCTGCTAGATTTTACTGGGATAGCTGGTGAGACGGTTCGTGAACTGTAACGCTAGTTCACGAGTCAGGGAGCTACGGTTTGTGAAACATGTTCGCCAACCCTTACTCGGCTCAAGAACTCAGATGTACACTATTCGCGAACTAGGTTCGCTAACTGTACTTCGCTTATGAACTCAGATGGACACAGTTCTCCAACCTTAAGCTTTTTATACCAACACCAAAAAAATAAGTTCACCACGATTTGCCAACTGGGTTTGCGAACTGTTCCCAACTGAACTTGTGTTTTGCAAACAGGTTCGCCAAACTTCCTTGTATTTCTGTAACTCGGATATCTATAGTTTACAAAGTGGTTTGCAAACATACCCTGAGTAGAAATATTAGAAGTTTATGAATTTCTCTGATATGATGTTTGAAATATTCCCAAATGATAAAATCACTTAACGAGGGATTTTCAATTGATCCACAAATTAATTCTCAAACAATCAATTGTTTCGAACTAATATCATTAAGGAGCTTTAAACATCTATGTTAGAATCATATTTCAAGATTTTTAACAACACAAGCTTGACTCGAAATTTCTTAATTCTTTGTAATTCTACAAGAAGTTATACGACATAGTATCAACGGATAGAATGGTAAGATATTGAGTAAAATAAAAGGGTTTTGTCATCACATACCTGATATAGAAGTTCTTCAAATGTCTTCGTATATCTTCAGTCTTCGAGGGTGATGTCTAATACCCAACTACCAAGTTCTAACCTAGTCCGAGACTTGATTTAGTAGGCTAGAAATCAAGAAATAGTTTTGACAATCTAACATTGACAACAAGCTTGAGATAGCAAAACTTGTGGGTTCAACCGAGCATTTCTCTAACACCGGGGATTCAAAATCTTTGATAATATTGAGCTGTCTCTTTTATTTATTCTACTCCACATTTATGGAGTCCAAGTGTTAACCAAAACGCGCAAGATTGTAGTCATCAGTGTTGGCATACATTAAAATTGATTTTTAACATCTGATATATTGATAAACTAGATTGGAAAGTTTCTCACTAAATATCTAGCTAGGGTTTCTTGTTGGTGCAACTTGCAGGAGCACAAGGACATTTCCGTAGAAAACATAAACTAACAAAAATTGGCACCATGGAAAAGAAAATTAATTATAAAGGATGAGTATTCTTCATAGGCATCCTTAACATATACAAGATCTAGGACAAACGAAAAATAGGGAGTTTTTTTTTTTTTTGTATAATCAAACAAGGACGAAGATCTAACAATTCATAAAAATCCAGAACTTCCAACTTATAACAATAAAAAGTAAAACATAATTCCAAGTAAGAAACTCAACAAACGAAACCCAGAAAAACAAAGGATTATTCAAACAATTAAATGATACATATAGTGTTCTACATTTTGGAAATGTGAAAAGTATCACATGAATCACATATATTTTATAATTTTAAACATATAAAACTTTTACTTGTCAGAAATGTTTAGTTTTATATTTTTAAACATATAAAACTGTCACATGAAACGTTATCCTTACATTTTTTTACAAAAAGTTCGACCCCTCTCTCTCAACATCACCTTTATCACTTGTCTCTATATATCTATATTCATACTTTGGTGGAATGCACTTACTCAAAAAGGAAACTATTCATGTACCGTGGGTTCCTCCTAAGAAAAATACCGTGTGAGATAAAACACGAGTCCCACTTTGACTAATCCCTATCCCAATGCTCGAGTCATTGAAGGACTGCCCTTGGATGCTCACATGGGATTAAATCCGGTATAAGCCTTTATTATTGTAGAATCATTATACTCAAAAATCTACTCCTTGAAGCTACCCTTTCCTCTTAGTTGTCCCTAAACTTTATATATATAGCTAGGCCCGATAAATTAAACAAAAATAGACCTGCTTCCACCAACCAGATAACAAATGAATGTGATTTTAATGTGATAGGTTTCTACCAAAGAATTAAATGATATTTTTGGATTTAAGCACTTTACAAGGTACTCTTGCAAAATTATTTTTTTTCGCCAAGCATTTTTCCATCTTTAGAGATATCATATTACTAGTAGTTCGGTATGCGAAAATTCTTAACATCATCAAACCGAGAGATTCTTCAGGTTAATCAGAAGACAGAGAAGCTCAAACGATTATTTAGCTCTGCTCTTTATGCTTTATTAATTAAATCAAGATAATTATTGGATAATTATGTTTTTTGCTTGGTTGCAAGTAGTAGAATATTTCTTTCCATTTTCCTCTTCTTTCAAACAAAAAATTGACCCAATAAATATAGAAATGGATAACTAACGGGTGAGTCCCTTATGTACATGCTTCTTTTGGTATGAATCGAACAATGAATTCACGTAACACACTTTATATTGATCTCTTCATGAACACGTTGTCGTTATGAAGATAAGTAACGACTCATTATACATTAAAACTTCGATGAATTAAAAACCTCAGGATTGCAAAATTCTATCAATTTAACAAATTATTAATTTATTAGTAAATTAATAAGTTAATAATACATTTGAACTTGTCCAAAACAGAGTTGTTCTGGCCGTCCTATGATCCCAGGAGAGATGCCGTTGATGTTTTTCCAGCACATATTAGTACACAAACTTTGGGCGTAACCTGCAATTTTGCTGTGATATGGTTCAGTGCAGTGTTGATAAAATAGTGCAGCTGATGACCAAAATTCATAAATTACACGATCCGCAGGCTGAGCTACTATTGATACGAAACTGCAGTGGGGTATCGAAGCTATACTTTACTTTGCGCACACTTGTACACAGGCCTTGCAACCTGCAGCGTCGAACTTCGACATGCACCTCATGCGATATTTATGTAAGATAATTGTTGGTGATGGTTCAGGTTTTGGTCTCGTGCAACAACGCATTGCAACACTTCCCATTAAACTTGGGGGTCTCGGCATACTCACAATGTCTGACACTGGCTCATACTGCTACCTCTCATCATGTGTCCAGACGCGGCATTTATAAAGCTCCATCATAGCCTGCACTGATTATTGGATTCATGCACTAATTACCAACTCGCTTTGCAAACTTACACACAAGCATGTGGTATCTCCCTTTCCGACTTCAACATCAATGACGCTGCCCCTAAGTTCATGCACAACCTGGCAGCAAAATACTTTGGTGTTTTTACGACAAACTTACCAACAACCTTTTCCCTAACAGAGCGAGACTTATTCTTATGGAAAAACAACAGGGTTCTTCATGCTTTGGACTTTCTGACGACAATTCCTATTCAAGGGCTTGGTCAATCTTTTGGGCCTAGGTATTTTCTTATGCTCTCAAGTATCATTAGGCATACCATTCTTTGACGATGACAGCCTTTGCTCTAGCTGCAATAAGTCGATGGACGCCTTTGGCGACCACGCTTTGCATTGTCCGAAGGATATGGGCCTTAAATATCGTCATGATCTGGTGAGGGATGTTTTAGCGGATATATGCTACAAAGCCGGGGTACCTGCCGAAAAAGAAGCCTTCTTAGGTTTTTTATCTAGCTCAGCCAAGGATCTTAAGACGACGGACCTTCTTGTGTACAATTGGGAAAATGGTAAAGATTTTTGCATCGATATCACAGGTGTCTCTCCTCTCACAAATGCTAGAAAACGCAATTTTACGCCTAGTCACGCAATTTCTTTGGCGGTTACTCGCAAGTGTAATAAATATCTTGACAAGTGCACTACACACGGATATGGTTTCGGTGTGCTTGCATTTTCAACCCTAGGGCAATTAGGTGATGATGCAATTGCTTTTCTGAATAGATTAAGGAACTGCCTTATAAGATACGATGCGAATTATCAAATAGACGGTTCTCTTTTTATAGAGTATGTATTATTATTTTAAAAGGGGTGGGCGCCCAGCTTGTTGCTAGGCTTCCTACCACCGACTTGTAAAGACCTCTTTTTCTCGTTCAATAAAATGCCTCTCTCGGCATTAACATGAAAATATAAGTTAAACTTAATTATTTTATATTATAATATATATCTAAATATTTTAGTTCCATATTAAAAAAAATTCCATCCAATAAGTTTTGGGGTAATATAAGATAGCAATCAAGAAGTATATCCAAATAACATGAAACACGTGTTGTCATATCCTTAAACTTACATACCTCTAAAATAAAATAAGGATAATATCCCGTCAAGTACGTTCCAGCGTCCAATTTTCATCTTCATCAACAACAAACTCATTGTACAGTTTTGTAGGATAATATGCATTATGAACACCTATAAATCAATAGTTAGGTCTTGCACAAACAATAATTGCAATACATATATTTACGAAGATAATTATCAATCTACAACATAGAAAAACGGCAAACCAACCTCGCATCTGTAAATATTTATTTAACCTTTGTGTGGTGTGATGGGATCATGAGTCTTTGATAGTAAGTTTATTAAGGAGCTCTTTTTTAATTGGTACCGTTGGTAACATTGAAAGATAGAAAAAAAGGGATGGATTTCTAATACTGGGTAAGATGACTCATATAAATAGCATTTCCACGGGTATTAGTGGGTCACACATAGTATGTAACAACCTAAGAAAATGAACAATTGTCGTACAATTTTTTAGGCTGGGACGCACACGGGTAGTTGTAATGTGCTTCTTATAAATAGAAACGCTAAAGTATTATATGAAAGTGTCATTCCAAGATTTGCACATGCGTACTACTAGCATGTGTCTCCCTTTGAGTATAAAGGTGGTGCGTTGTTTGCCATCTGACAAAAGTTAAAGGTGATAGTGGGAAGTAATCAACTGTAACCACACATGCCACAGTACTTTTAATACTTATCAGAAGTCATTATTTATTTTGCCGAGGATGAAAAATTCATGGGTATTTGTCATACGCTTCTTGTAACCACATATGCCACAGTAATATGATGAACTGTTGATTCCATGTTTGAAAACTCAGCAAATGTCACTGCTCGAAATGTCTCATGCTTTCCGTTCGACTTATCTAAATCATTTTATGTTAATGTTTTCTAACAGTGGGTTGTGTCTTTCTTAAGATTGTAGATTTCTTTTTATTTCTTCATATTACTTCGACACTGAAGTCATGCGACCATCACAATACACAATCATAAAAAAGACAGAGTATCCGAAATAGCTCATGTAATCCACCGACAATTGTTAGAAAAGAGTTACTCCTGTATATCGACTAATTTACGCATTGGGTTCAACCATGTGAGACTCGCATGTATAATAGCTGGTAAGTTCATAAAATTTATACTTCCATTTCTAGGTAAATTAGTTCCACTTAAATTATACTCACTAGTTGTGTGTGTATAAACATTGTTTATTGGTTCATCCATTTAATAGGGACATTTAAAGTTCAAGATGGCGATCGACGATCTCTGTGAAGGTTTTGACAAAGATGAGTTGGTAGCGGTGCTGGATAGTTACTGCCTACCCGAGGAGAAAAATGATTATGATCCAAGACTTCGAACTCACATAACGTCCACAGCGAACGTGTTTGTAGTTGGCGACCCGTTAATCCAGCATGAGTACCGTAATAAATCGGTTGTTGGCAATCTCATCCCATGCCCAATGGTAAAACCAAATAATGGTTTTTTTCAAACTCCATTGGAGGGTCAATAAGTCGAAAAAAAATTTGCTGGGCCAGCGGGAGAACAAAGACATTTAGAAGACATTAAATTCAGGTAGAGAGCAATGAGTGAGCCGGATGTCGCTACACACATAAGGAAATTAGTTATGGATGAAACAGAAAGCGTTAACGATATCCACTTTCGAATTAATCCTTGGTTTGTTGCACAATATTATTATTCTGTCGGAAGAACCAGTTTGGGGTCCATTATTAAAAGTTTGGCTGAAAAACCCATCAATTCGAGAATCAGTTGGATAGTTGTTATGGTTGAGAAGCAAATAGCATATTAAGATGGTGACTTAAGTTTGATGGTTAAGGTGATCATTGTAATTTTGTTTATTTTCTATTTAGTTACCTATTACAATATGCCGCTTGTATACTCACTCAACATGAACCTTACTTGTGTTTTAAAGTGATGGAGAATTGTGAATATGGAAATCAAATTAAAGTGGGGTCGGTGTTAATTTTGAAGAATGTGGTTATATTTTCACGTACCAAAAAATACCATTACATTAACATCACCCTTCCTAACGTCGAGAAGGTATGTTTGAAAATTGTTAATGCATGTAAATCGTTTCTCAATGGGGTTATTTGCGTGCCGAGGAATTTTAATGTGTTCCATGATGTACATGTCATCCCGTTGGAGTGTGGTCTTTTTGTCGGAGGCTCTAAAGGAGTGGATTTGTCGTATTTTATTTTAGAAGATGAAAATGGCTTTGTTTTATTTTTTATTCATGGATGGTTGTAATTTAATTTTCGTTTCTAAGTTCATATGTTTCGTAGTTTTCGGCTATGTAATAAACCTACTTAATCCCATCAATGCAAAAATTCTAAGTGTTTTTTAATGTGATAATTCATGCATGGTATAATTGATAATTGAATTCCTAAGAGGGGTGTTTGTTGGAACACGGACTCTCATAATGTTAATATTGTACGGGTAAAAAACAAATAAGATAAGTTGAATCGAAAGCTTCTTTGGCAATGTATATAAAGATAAGGCCTATAAAAATGGGACGGGCCGCCTAATGTATGGACTTTCTTAAAAGCTATTAAGTGTGATTGTTGCTTTTATTTCTCTTGAAACATCTCCAGTAATCCACTTTGCATGAACCCATTGAATTGTGTTATCCTCCCATGTACCCTGTACTAGTCAAAAGATACTTAGCTAGATGCCCACGTTCAGGCCTACATTACACCTACATATATACAGTATATTAATAATAATTCGTTAGCTCTATGGTTGTGGTGAAACAAAATAAAATCGATTAAATCAAATGTAAAAGAACAATGTTATACTCTCTTAAAAGCCTGGAAAGTGTGACTGTTGTTTTTATTTCTCTTGAAACATCTTCACTCCACTTTGTATGAACCCGTTGAATTTTCTTATCCTCCCTTGTGCACTGTACTAGTCAAAAGATTCTTAGCCAGACGCCAAGTTCAGGCCTTCACTATATATATGTATATATTAATAATAATTCGTTAAGTCTATGGTTGTCGTGAAACAAAATAGAATCAATAGAATCAAGCGTCAGTGAACAATGTTACACTCTCTTAAAATCCAGTAAGTGTGACTGTTGCTTTTATTTCTTTTGAAACATCTTCACTCTACTTTGCATTAACCCACTGAATTATCTTATCCCCACTTGTGCCCTGTATTAGTCAAAATATTCTTACCTAGATGCAAGTTCGGGCCTCCACTACACCTAGATACATATAAATATATTAATAATAATTCGTTAGGTCTATGGTTGTGGTGAAATAAAATAGAATCAATAGAATCAAGCGCGAAAGAACAGTGTTAACTATACTATTTTAAAAGCCAGTAAGTGTGATTGTTGCTTTTTAATTCTCTTGAAACATCTCCGCTCCACTTTGCATGAAACCATTGAATTGTCCTAACTTTCCTTGTGCCTTGTACTAGTGATATATGTGTATCTTCCTCTCTTCGGGAACTAGTGATCCTCAAGATGGATTGAGGATGTAATTATAATTTAGGAGGGATTACTGATTTAAGGCAGTATTCCTATAGAAGGAAAACAAATTCCTATGAGGTTTGGGAAACCAAACAAAAGCAAGGAAGTATGCCAAAATAAGAAAATACTTTCTAGACAAGGTAATATTCCTAGAAAGGGAATTTTTCCTATATAACGAAATAAATTCCTAGAAGGTTTGGGAAACCATTAAATCTATAAATATAGATGTTTGGCTCATAGCTAAGACATCTGGGGAGTGTGGTTTGACACCTAAAAAAGGAGGTTTAACAGCATACCTAGGGAGAAATTTGTGAGACAATTAATTATTGTAAAAGCAAGCTTAGCAAATAGTTCAAGGTTATTTACCTAGAGAGGTTGTGAGCGTAATAAAGAGAGAATTGTAATAGTGTTCTTGTTCATAATCTAGAGAAGATATTTTATTCGAATCTGGTTTCTAGTGTGTTCTGTTTTCTAGTTTTCGTTTATTATTATTCTAAATTCCGCCTCTATAATAATAGTCACCGAGGTACATATATCAATACGTATCAAGTGAAAGGTTCGTTTCTTTTAGGGAAGATTCCAGTGGTTTATGGTCTCTCATCAAAAATCTTGGTGAGGCACTCGAGAAGCTAGAATACGTTAGGAGACCAAGGGGATCAAGGATGACAAAGTCAGATGATGATCCTAAGCAAGGCGAACCGCAAACTATGGAAGAAAAGGTGGCTACGCTACAAACATACATTAAGTCGATCCAAACCACCCTTGAGGAATTAACTGAATGTATTCATTCTTATACACCCAAGCCGAAGACAAAGAAAAAGATTACACCTTCACCTGAAGTTTCACAAGAAGAGGACGAGGAATAAGAAGAAGAAGAGGAAGATGAGGATGAAGAAAAGAAGAAAAGCGAGTTTCTTAAAAGGCCTACATCAACTAATGTTCATGGTAAGAATCTGAAAATTGATATTCGTGTTGATATTCCACTTTACGATGGGAGCGTCGATGTAGAAAAATTGGATGATTGAATTGAACGTCTAGAGACGTATTTTTATTTCTTTGAAAATGGTTCAAAGGAAAAGATTTCTTTCGCAGCATTGAAGATACAAAAGCATGCTCTAACCTGGTGGAAAGCTTATCAAATACAAAACCTAGGTAAGGGAGTATTGTCGTGGAAAAGATTCAAGGCAGTTGTAAGGAAAAAGTTTTATCCGGTTGGATACCTTGAGGAGAGATGGTTCAAGTGGTACAATTTGAAGCAGTCATATAACCAAACCGTGTAAGAATATACTTCGGAATTTCAGAATCAAGCTATGGTTTTGGATTTAGACTTGGAAGATCATGTTATCTATATGAAATATATTTTAGGGTTCCATGAGTATATATGGAAGGAGTTGAAGATGTTTTTGGTGGATACTATCTCCGAAGCAAGCACAAAAGCTAATGCCATCGAAGGCAGGCTTAAGAAATATGATGTTGAGGGAAACACCAAGGGGAAGTCTGGAGGTTTTGTCGCTAAAGGAGACGAAAGGAGCAAATAGGATAAGAAGTCTAAATACAAAGAAGGTTTGATTTGCGCTCATTGCAAACAAACAAGACATATCGTCGACAAGTGTTGGATGAAGTATCCTAATCTAAATCCAAAAGTGCTGCAGAAGAGAGAAGCCATGATGGAAACACTAGTCGCACAAGCTCCAAAAGAATTCCATAGAATAACATAACCTAATCAAAAGCTCTCTCTAATGGCAGGAGGCGTAAAAAAAACTTACACAATATGATCCCAGGGAAAAACTCTTCACAGTTAAGATGCAGGTTAAGAAAACACTTATAGATGTTGTTATTTACCCGGGAAGTCAGAAGAATTTACTTTCACATTCTTTGGTACAAAAGTTGGGTTTGAAGACTTTCACACATCTGAAACTCTATTATTTAAGGTGGCTTCAAAAGGAAGGTGGGTTACATGTTGCATAGCAGTGTACGTTCAAGTTTGCTTTTGATGAGTCATACAATGATAAAGTTACATGTGATGTGGTTCCATTATATGTTTGTTAGGTTGAACTTGGTAGTCCTTACTTGTGGGATCGAGATGCGGTTTTATATTGGAGAGACCAGAAGTATGCCTTTACCAAAGATGGGAAAGCTTTTGCAATACGAGCTATAGACTCTCCTCTTGAGGGAGAAAGCTTGATTACAGCCACTCAGGAAAAACGATTGGAGAATGATAGTACAAAGTTCATTCTCCTTATCCGTTCTCTTGACGAGAAGCCGAGTAGAGTTTGTTTGGAAACCCTAACCAAACAACAAGAAGACGACCTAGGAAGGTCGAAGATGTTTGAACCACTATTACTAGATAATGGCGGATATGACAAGATAATCTTGCCACATGTGGAAGACTTGTGGTTTGATAGAGAAGAACCACTCGAAGAGGATTACATTACGGAGCGAAGAGTGACTAAGACAAGACAAGAAGATAAGGACGCTTTTCTAATTGGAAGTCAAAATCAAGTTCCCATCAAGGAAAGATGGTTCAGTAGGGTGAAAGGAACTATCGGATTCCCTAACCTCCAAATCTAACTTTCACAGGATTTCAAGTTCTTGAGGAGGGTGAATGATACATGTGTATCTTTCTCTCTTCGGGAACTAGTAATCCTCAAGATGGATTGAGGATTTAATTGTAATTTAGGAGGGATTACTGATTTAAGGAAGTATTCCTATATAAGGAAAATAAATTCCTAGGAGGTTTGGGAAACCAAACCAAAGTAAGTGAAAAAGCGGGGGTCTAAAAACCACACCCACTATTTCGATTAACAATCTGTATGGACTAACACTAATATACTTTTAAGAGAATCAACTAGACAGTCGGACTCAATCTTAATAAAAGTATATCAAAGAGTTATATCTCTCTTTCTTGTTTCAACACTTACTCAAGCAAATAGAAATCTGCGAGTTAATTGAATACAAGAGAAATCACTTGAACGGTACCAAAGACCAATGTTAAAGTATCAATCAATCTCAATCAACGACCAAAGGTTGGATTTCCCAATTGATTGATTCAATGCACAACCTGTGATATTTCAATTATATAAAAAAATATAATGCGGAAAATAAATAACACAGACACCAGAAGTTTTGTTAACGAGGAAACCGCAAATGCAGAAAAACCCCGGGACCTAGTCCAGATTGAACACACACTGTATTAAGCCTCTACAGACACTAGCCTACTACAAACTAACTTCGGTCTGGATTGTAGTTGAACCCCAATCAATCTCACACTGATCCAAGGTACAGTTGCGATCCTACGTCTCTGATCCCAGCAGGATACTACGCACTTGATTCCCTTAGCTGATCTCACCCACAACTAAGAGTTGCTACGACCCAAAGTCGAAGACTTTAATAAACAAATCTGTATCACACAGAAAAATCTATGGTAATAGATAAAACCATCTCCCACAGAAATACCTACAAGTTTGTGTTCCGCATTTTGATAAATCAAGGTGAACAGGAACCAATTAATAAACCAGACTTATATTCCCGATGAACAGCTCAATATTATCAATCACCTCACAATAATCTTAATCGACTAGCGAAAGAAGATATTGTGGAATTACAAAGGATGAGACGAAGATGTTTGTGACTTATTTTATATCTTGCCTACCGGAGAAATCAATCTCAAGACAATCTTACGATTGTACTTAGTACGATAGAAACAACAAGATCAGGTCACACAACTACAAGAAAAGTAGTATTGGTCTGGCTTCATAATCCCAATGAAGTCTTCAAGTCGTTAACCTACAGGGTCTCGGTATAAACCTAAGGTTAAAGGATAATCGAATATAGATGATACAACTAGTATCACACAAGAGGTGTGGGGATTAGGTTTCCCGGTTGCTAGAGTTATCCCTTATATAGTCTTTCAAATCAGGGTTTGCAATCAATGTTAGCTTAGTAACAAACCATCCAA
This sequence comes from Papaver somniferum, assembly GCF_003573695.1. NCBI lineage: Eukaryota > Viridiplantae > Streptophyta > Magnoliopsida > Ranunculales > Papaveraceae > Papaver > Papaver somniferum. Next base: position 41,448,568 of record NC_039368.1, read on the forward strand.
TATTCACCATTAGATGAAAACCTGATTAGATTCAAGCTAATATCTTTCAACCGTTAGATCGAAACTTAGCTTGTTACACACAAATGAAATGCACGTTTATTTAGGTTTGTGTAACCATACCCAAACATGTACATCTAGTTGGTTCAACAGTAGTTAACCAAGTGGTTAGCCATATGAGCACTTTCATATCAACCATATTCTTCTTTACTACAACGAGTTCAAGTGACTCAAATGAACTAGTTATATAGTTGTTCAATTGCTTAGATCTTATAGAAGTATACAAGATACAACCGAAGCAAAAAAGATTTGATTCACTCGAATCGGTTCATGAACTTTATAGCCACGGTTTGCAAACTTGCATTCCTTAGTTTATATAAGTTTAAGTTCACGAATAGTCGTTTTTAGAAAATAAACAACTTAAGTACGCGGATTGGTACGCGGACTTAAGTACCCGGAATAAGTTTGTAAATAGTTCACAAACTCCAGCAGATTTTCTCAGGAAGAGAACCTCCGACAGTACGCGGATTGGGTTCGCGGACTCTGTTCCGGTTTTCCTGAGCATCAAAGTACGCATACTTTGGTTTAAGGAATAAGGACTTATACATGTATGTGTTACCACACAATGCTTGGTTATATAATCTAAACTCTCATTTCAATCATTAAAACATTCTTAGAGGACGTTATATAGTTGTTGTTCACACACTATTTTTCGTCAAAACAATTTTCAAGTAATTAAAACTTAATTAGACTTTTGTCACTAGTAAATATGAACTTGGCCAAAGTGAAAGCTTACCAACACATATTTCGAGAAATAGATAAGCGAGATAAACTCGGCTCGAAATAACAAATGTGTATAATCAAAGTCTATATAGCAAAACGACATTTGTCTCAAGATAGGAGATAGAGTAGATAGACTTTTGAGTGATAGATAAGTTCAAGTCTCCACATACCTTTTAGTCGATGAAGTTCCACCAATTCCTTGAGTAGTTCTTCGTCTTCGTATAATGATCGCCTAGGAGCCTTGAGCTCAACTACACTTTCTATCCTAGTCCGAGACTTAGCTATAAGTAGACTAGAAATAAAGACTTATAGTTTTGATCACTAACATTGAAAAACATGCTTGAGATAGCAACGTATGCGAGTTCGACCGAGCAATGCTCTAACAATCTCCCCCTTTGTCAATTTTACTGACAAAACTGTCAATACATATGGAATACAAAAATAGATAAATAAACTTTTGTAGCTTCTCTTCCACATGCCTGATCTTCTTGGTTCTTCAACATTACTCGAAATCTTCGTCACTTCCAAGTACTCCAATGATCCCAAAGGTTGTAAGTTTAATATCACCGTTGTTGAAAATCCATAGTCATAACAATGAGAAAACAAGAATTCTCAATCATTGTTAGACAGTGTCATAATATTATTACACAACATCAAAGTTCAGTTGTATCACAACTTCGACAAAAATACTATGATGATATGTATCACTCCCCCTTAGTCAATACTCCATCTCACATGGAAACCACTCCCCCTTACATAATGATCCGAAAACCATATGTATTTGTAGTGTGAACTACACATTAGTTCTCTCATTTTTTGTCAATAAAATTGGCATAAACTAGTGGGATCCTAATGAAATTTCCACAGAGACATCTCATGACCAAAAGAAAGCACATTTAAACTTTTTAGATGCCATCATATAGCCGAAGCTAAATGCATTCATCAAGGAGTTTATAAAGATACAAGATAACCCCTATAATACTCCACAACCACACTCCCCACAAAGATTTGACAATTAAGCACAAGTTCAAATAGGAACTCTCCCCCATAATATGTCATTCTCGAAAGAACAACAAGAGCGACCTTACTTTCACAAGAAAAGAAGGATTTATTTGGACATAACAAATCACATACGAATATGAATTTGAATCCAAACATACTCAATTAAATTAACCACAAGAAAACCCATGATTAATTTAATCGAAATACACAACTAAACTACCACAAGAGTGTGATCAATTCAATTGTTCATGCTCGACATAAGAGAACTTACGGAGCCGCACAGTATATACATAAAATATGGATCAGGGAAGATCAATACTGCGGAATAGACAAGGATTCATTCTATTTTCCATCACTATTTGCACAATGACATATAATAGACATAATCCTCGTAAACAAAAGTTCATCCTATCTTCCATCAATATTTGCATAATGACATATAATAGGCTTAAAACTTTTGTAATGTGAAAAGTTCATTCATTCTTTTATCAATACATGCATATCGACAAACGAAAGACTTAACTTTTGACAAGGTATGGGACAATCATAGTTCACGAACACAAACACACATATCCCATAATAAGTTGCAATATATAAAACCATAAAGAATAATACTGCAAAAATCATCTTCCAAACAATCTTTTTAGAATTTAAGCAAAAATCTAAAAAACAATAAAGATGAAAACATTGGACATAGTTATGTGTAATCACAATAATGGTTATTCCAAACTCTAGTTATTCTTCCTAAAAACACAAGAATAAAATCCTCATAAGAAGATTTACTAGACATTAAGACCTTTGAAGAATTCTTTATCGTCCCCGAACTCCTTGTCGTCAACAACCATTGGGACATAAGGTTCATAAATATAGGAGTTAATATCAATAAACCTTCTTGACTGATGTAGAACCAGGGCCTTCTGAATCTCCAGAGTTTTGACCACAACAGCCTTAATCTGTTGAATCTCCTTTCGTGTCTCCTTCAATACTTCAAGAACATCATAAAACTTCTGAGAATTTGAAGGAACATCTCCTGGCTTCCTCACATTCCTTATTTTCCTTTTCAAAGTTGGAGGCAACGGAGATTTCTCTTTTCCTTCATGACTGATGGTTTGACAATCATATTAACATCTTTTCCATCAGAAGACATAATGCTTGGAGTATCCATAAGCATATGGGTTTGTGAGAGGAAATCGCAATTCAACTCAACAAGTAGTCTTAAGATAAAAAGAAGTTTCAGAGAAGGAGAAAGGAATGTAGGGTTACGCAACCTTTAATAGGTTCGTCACGCACAATTATGAACCCTAGAGAGAGTAGAATTGTCGAGAATAACCCTCCTTTATTAATAGACAGGAAATTCCAAAATTGCATCAAAAAAAAACTAAGAAAAAAAAACTTTTCCTAAAGCCTGAGAGGTGCACAACCTTGTCTCTTTTGATCAGGCACATGAGACAAGATCTAGCGGTGAACAACAATTTGTCCACCATGTTCCTCTTGAGAGGAATCCATAGACCTATGTCTATCAAAACGATTGGGCCATACTTTCTTTTCTAATGGTCTTGTTTTATCCTTGAAAACTAACTTCTTAGACGAATATAAAATCTTACATACCTCATCGGTCTTTTGAGCAAGTTTAAGCTTTCTTGCTAATCGATTTGCTCTTCGTTGAAGTTTGTTGACATGTCAGTTTGTTTTTGTACTTGTAACACCTTGATAGTTCATGATCTTTGAGAGAACAATATGAGCACGTCAACCTTGAATATAACTCAGGCATCTGAGATGTGCAAGATGCCAGACACATAGTTGAACCTGAAACATTATTCACAGAGTTTCCAATAGAAAGGTCAGTTTCATCTTCCATATTGGTTGAGTTTTCTTCTGAAAGAATATCAAGATTGACTTATGTATTGCTACAATTATCAAAATCAATATTTTCACAAAGAAGTGCAACACTTGATTTTTCGTCTTCATTAGAATCATAATTGTCAGACATTTCATCAAGAGTTGCAACAAGACCTTTGTTCCCAGTGTATTTCCTTCGATTCAGACACTCATTTGCAAAACGACCAAAGAATTTATACTTAAAGCACTGAGGCATATCCTCATCATCAGTTTCATCATTATCCCTATTTTTAGGAGGAACACGATTATGTGGTTTATCTGATGACTTGGATTTATCTCTGGAGAACCGTTTACTTCTCTTCAAAAGAAGATCCCTGAACTGCCTTGTGATCAACGAGACTGACTTGTCAAGATCTTCATTTGATGAGTCAGCCTCAGAAAGATCATCTTCAGAGGTGTAAACACTTTTACTTTTGTCAAGTAATTTAGTGTTCTTTAGTGCTTTGAAAGCAACATCCTTACTGGACTTGGACGTGTGCTCATGATCAAAGATCTTTAGCTTCCCAACCAGAGTATTTCTGGACACGTTGCGAGATTATTTCCTTTAACGATGGCATGCTTCTTATAATCGTATCTAGATGGCAACGATCTGAGAATTTTCATCACAATGTCCTTTTCATGAATGGTCTTACCCAATGCAAAACATGCATTAAAAATTTCAGACACTTTGTGATTAAACTCATCAAATGTTTCTTCATCTCCCATACAAAGGTTTTCCCAATCAAAATTTAGATTTTGAATTCTAGCTTCTTTCTCACTGGTATTTCCTTCAAATACGATTTCTAAGATATCCCAGGCTTCTTTAGACTTAGTACACATAGTCACATGGTGCTGAAGATATAGGGTAATGGCATGTATGATAGCATTCAAGCCGTCAAAGTTTTGCTTTGCACCAAGGATTGCTTCTGGACTCTATCTACCAATATCCTTAGGTATAGATACATCGCTTTCTATATTAACCGGAGGATCATAGCCATTAACAACACGTACCCATGCTTGAAAATCACGAGCTTGAAGAAAAGCACGCATAGCAATTTTCCACCATAGTTAGTTTGAGCCATCGAAGACTGGTGATACGTTTATGGAGATACAATTCATGTCCATAGATTCGGATCGCCACAAACATAGACTTGTAAGGTCTTTAAACGTGTTTTCCCGCTCTGATACCATTTGAAAAGGCGGGGGTCTAACAACCACACCCAATATTTCGATTAGCAATCTGTATGGACTAACTCCAATATACTTTTAAAAGAATCAACTAGACAATTAGAATCAATCTTAATAAAAGTATATCAAAGAGTTATATCACTCTTACTTGTTTCAATACTTACTCAAGCAAATAGAAATCTACGAGTCTAATTGAATACAAGAGAAATCACTTGAACGGTACCAAAGACCAATGTTCAAGTATCAATCAATTTCAATCAACAACCAAAGGTTGGATTTCCCAATTGATTGATTCAACGTGATATTCTATTATATAACAAAATATAACGCGGAAAAGAAATAACACAGACACCAGAAGTTTTGTTAACAAGGAAACTGCAAAATGCAGAAAAACCCCGGGACCTAGTCCAGATTGAACACACACTATATTAAGACGCTACAGACACTAGCCTAGTACAAACTAACTTCAGTCTGGACTGTAGTTGAACCCCACTCAATCTCACACTGATCCAAGTTACAAGTACGCTCCTACGTCTCTGATCCCAGCAGGATACTACGCACTTGATTCCCTTAGCTAATATCACCCACAACTAAGAGTTGCTACGACCCAAAGTCAAAGACTTTAATAAAAAAATATGTATCACACAGAGAAGTCTATGGTAATAGATAAATCCGTTTCCTACAAAAATACCTACGAGTTTTTGTTCCGTCTTTTGATAAATCAAGGTGAACATGAACCAATTGATAAACCAAACTTATATTCCCGAAGAACAGCTCAATATTATCAATCACCTCACAATAATCTTAATCGACTAGCTAAAGATGTTTGTGACTTGTTTTATATCCTGTCTATCGGAGAAATCAATCTCAAGCCAATCTTACGATTTTATTTAGTACGACAGAAACAACAAGATCATATCACACAACTACAAGGAAAGTAGTATTGCTCTGGCTTCACAATCCCAATGAAGTCTTCAAGTCGTTAACCTACAGGGTCTCGATAGAAACCTAAGGTTAAAGGAGAATCGACTCTAGATAATACAACTAGTATCACACAGGAGGTGTGGGAATTAGGTTTCCCAGTTGCTAGAGTTCTCCCTTATGTAGTCTTTAAAATCATGGTTTGCAATCAATGTTAGCTAAGTAACAAATCATTCAATATTCACCGTTAGATGAAAACCTGATTAGATTCAAGCTAATATCTTTTAACCGTTAGATCGAAACTTAGCTTGTTACACACAAATGAAATGAACGTTTATTTAGGTTTGTATAACCGTACCCAAACATGTACATCTAGTTGGTTCAATATTAGTTAACTAAGTGGTTAGCCATATGAGCACTTTCATATCAACCATATTCTTCTTTACCACAACTAGTTTAAGTGACTCAAATGAACTAGTTAGATATTTGTTCAATTGCTTAGATCTTATAAAAGTATACAAGACACAATCGAAGCAAAAACTATTTGATTCAATCGAACCGATTCATGAAATTTATAGCCACGGTTTGCAAACTTGCATTCCTTAGCTTATATAGGTTTAAGTTCACGAATAATCGTTTTTAGAAAATAACCAACTTAAGTACGCGGACTGGTACACGGACTTAAGTACCCAGAATAAGTTTGTAAACAGTTCACAAACTCCAACAAATTTTCTCGGAAAGAGAACCTCCGATAGTACGCGGACTGGGTTCGCGGACTCTGTTCCGTTTTTCCTGAGCAGCAAAGCACGCATACTTTGGTTCAAGGAATAAGGACTTATACATGTATGTGTTACCACACAATGCTTATATCCAACAATGGTTGTATAATCTAAACTCTCATTTCAATCATTGAAACATTCTTAGAGGACGTTATATAGTTGTTGTTCACACACTATTTTTCGTCAAAGCAATTTTCAAGTAATTGAAACTTAATATGACTTTTGTCACTAGTAAAGATGAACTTGGCCAAAGCGAAAGCTTACCAACACATATTTAGAGAAATAGATAAGCAAGATAAACTCGGCTCGAAATAACAAATGTGTATAATCAAAGTCTATATAGGAAAACGACTTTTGTCTCAAGATAGGAGATAGAGTAGATAGACTTTTGAGTGATAGATAAGTTCAAGTCTCCACATACCTTTTAGTCGATGAAGTTCCACCAGTTCCTTGGGTAGTTCTTCGTCTTCGTATGATGATCGCCTAGGAGCCTTGAGCTCAACTGCACTATTTATCCTAGTCCGAGACTTAGTTATAACTAGACTAGAAAGAAAGACTTATAGTTTTGATCACTAACATTGACAAACATGCTTGAGATAGCAACGCATGCGAGTTCGACCAAGCAATGCTCTAACAGTAAGGAAGTATGCCAAGATAAGGAAATACTTCCTAAACAAGGTAATATTCCTATAAAGGGAAATATACCTAGAAAGGGAATTATTCCTAGATAAGGAAATAAATTCCTAGAAGGTTTGGGAAACCGTTAAATCTATAAATATAGATGTTTGGCTCATAGCTAAGACATCTGGGGAGTGTGGTTTGACACCTAGAAAATGAGGTTTAACACACATACCTAGAGAGAAACTTGTGAGAGAATTAATTATTGTAAAAGCAAGCTTAACAAATAGTTTAAGGTTATTTACCTAGAGAGGTTGTGAGCGTAACAAAGAGATAAGTGTAATAGTTTTCTTGTTCATAATCTAGAGAAGATATTTTTCTTCGAATCTGGTTTCTGGTGTGTTATGTTTTCTAGTTTTCAACTATTATTATTCTGAAATTCCGCATCTATAATAATAGTCACCAAGGTACAGAGATAAATACATATCAACTAGTCATAAGATACTTAGCTAGACGTCCACGTTCAGGCCTACATTACACCTAGATATATTAGAAACTTAAACTGTCAATTTTTTCTCCAATTGAAACAAAATATAATGGAAACCTAATTTCATAAAGTAAACAATTACAACAAGATCGTAACTATAGGTATTATCAATAAGATTCACAAGGATTAATTTTGAAAGTGTATAAAAGGAATTAAGTTGGATGCTCAGGGCTGGTTTGAGGAGAAATTTTTAACTAAAATTAATTATGAACAAATGATACAACCAACCAACTATTCGGCTAAATAAGTGAAATTACCTTATAAATTAGATTATCGTATCTGTTGGAAAGTTTTAATAGAAAGTATAATTTATTATTTTCTTTTGTGAATGAAAAACTTATTAGTCTCACACCGTGGAGTTTCCACTTTTTAGTTGTTTTAAGAGACTATATAAGATTTTTAGTCCCAAATCGGGGAGTTCCTCTTCTTAAGTTGTATTTGTCAATTATATAAACAAATTCACTACCTTTGTAAAATCTATGGAAAAGGGGATTCTCTATTTTTTAGAGATTCCCCCAAGGGAAAATATTTTACGGTGATTTCTTTAACGTTCGCGATTTTCCTTAACGGTTTTTTCGGAGTTGCCAAGCTCAAGTTGAGCATCTACTACATATGCTAGTAGTAGGTGTATTAGGGTGTTTTATCCTGGAGATATCCATCCTGTGAGGGTTATAGCATCACTCTTGAGTGTAGCCGGCCGCTAATGTCTTAAGGGCAACGTGTTGAACACGTGACTCACTCTGGTTTTCCAAAGTTTTTCCTTGTTGCTGTTACGGAGATCTGGGGAGCTCGTCCGTTTCATCAAATCGATCACTTCCACTATAAAGGAGATACGCATCAATAACTTTTGCTTATTTTGATTATTGTACCCAACAATCTTAAGACATTAGAGTTTGTAATAATCATGGATGTTAATTTGGAGTGAAAATTAAAAATAAAAAACGAATTTTTGGTCAGCTGTATAGTTTCGAAGTTATCTCTTAATCTATAAGGAATTTCGACGAAACCTTTGGACATACTGTAGTAGACACCACTTGATAGTTACCCAAGCAAAATTTCAGAATTTTTGGAGTTGTAAAAGTATTTTTTTGATATTTTACAAAATAGAGAAACGTTCCTGAAAAATTCTGACGAGCAGAAATTTGTTGTTAACTAAAGTAGTTTTTATGGGGTAACCATGAGTTTTTTGAAATGGTGATTCAAATTAAGTTTGTATATATAGATGTTATCTTCAAAACTCATATTTTACTTACCGATTCAGAATTGTGGTTTGTGAACAAAGTTGTCATCTCCAAGGGACATGGCTAATAGGCGCATGTGGTTGGAAACAAATCTTCCAAAGCTGGCAAAGGTGAAAACGTCAAGCGAAACTCTAAGCATGGTCTTCATAAGAAAGGTATGTTTCGTAAACCTAAATCTAGCATTATTTTAATTACGGGTGATTCTTTATATTTGTAAATTCCTGGCCATATGGAAGTCAATTGTAGACAACGTAAAAAACCTTAATAAGTAGAAAGTTAATGTTAATTTAGTTGAAACAAATAGAACGAGTTCAGTGGCATAATGTCGGAAGTTATTTTAATAACCAATGTGAGATATTGGTGGGTGTACTCTGGAGCCACCAATAATGTTTGTTGAAACAGAGACCTGTTCACCTCCTATCAAAGGATAGGGGATGTCGAGAAACTCTTTTTGAGTAACTCATCTGCAATAGAGGTTGCATAAAAGGAAAAGGTCGAGCAGAAGCTCATATCTGTAATATTCTCACATTGAATGAAGTTTTCATGTTCCGAGCATATGCGAAAATCTTGTATCTTGTTCTGTTGTAGATGGAAAAAGATTTAAGATCTTAATTGAATCTGGAAAACTTGTTGTAACTAGGCAGTGATTTTTTAAGCAAGAGTTATAGGACTTTGGGTCTATATAAGCTTAACGGAAAAACTGATGATGTGAACATAGTTGATTCTTGTGCTTTCTTTGTGTGATTGATTGTTTTACGTGGTAGACTTGGAACCGTAAACTTATAAGTAAATGCTTAACTGGCTAGCATAGGCTGTATACCCAAATTTAGTTTGGATTTTGAACACAAAAGTGAAATCTGTGAAGAATCAAAATATGCTATAAAACCTTTTAGCACAAATGTTCAGAGTAATTCTAAGCCTTTAGAATTAATTCAGTTAGGCCTAGTTGACATGAGTTCAACCCAAAACCACTGTGGTAAAAGATGGTTTATAACTTCCATAGATGATTGTACGAGGTACTATCTTGTATATTTGCTTAGGGATAAGAATGATGCCTTGGAAGCCTTAAGATGTATAAACTTGAAGTTGGAAACCAATTAGAAGCCTTGAACATAACAACCGTATCCTTAAGGAGATGATAATTTCCTTGTTGATTAGTTTAGGATTACCTGCGGCCTTGTGGGGGGGAGGCAGTCCTCTTAACTAGTATATCCTGAATAGAGTACCCTTTTAAGGATCACACGAAACTCCTTATGATTCATGGAAAGGTAGATGACCTTCTTATGAATGCGTCAAAGTGTGGGGGTGTTTGACTAAGATTGTAATTCCTCTTCCTAAAAGAACTAGATTGAAACCAAAAATGTTGATTGTGTCTTTATATAGGGTATATTGAATATACTTCTACATATATATTTTTGGTTGAGTGTTCTGATTTTTTTTTCTGATTTTGGTGTGAATATTATTACGGAATCTAGGGATGCTGAATTCCTTGAACATGTTTATTCTAAACTTGTACCTCATTAGAGATGTGTTGTTGATCCCCAAGATTTATTTTCAAATAGTCAGAACTTATTCTAAAGAAATATGAAGTTGATGTTGAGCCTAAGAGAAGCAACACAATTAGACTTGAGACTTCTTATGAAACCGACTTCATAACATGCCTAGCTTAGTCTGAGCCCCATACTTGTAAAGAAGCCTTGATATCTACTAAAACCCCATTCTGGTAAGAAGCTTCATTTAGTTAAATGGACTCAGTCCGTCGGAACCAGACTTGGTAGCTTGCTAGTTTACCTCTAGGGAGTAAGACCATGAGACGTAAATGAGTCTTTAAGAGGAAACGATTGGTAGATGAAACTTTAGAAAAATATTAAGCTAAGTTGGTAGCTGAAGGCTATAAACTAAAAGAAGGTGTAGATTTCCTTGATTCTTATTCACTTGTGATGAGAATTACTTCTGTTGAGATGCTAATTGATATTGCTGCCATAAACAACTTGGAAATACATCAGATGGATGTTAAGACAGCTTTTCTAAAACCGTGAATTAGATAAAGAAATTTACATAGACCAACCTGAGGACTTTGTAGTGAAAGGTTATGAAGACAAAGTTGGAAAATTTGATCATGTGATAATGTGTAGTGGATTTAAGTTAATAAATCTTTACAAGTGTATTTATAAGTAACTTGTTAAGGATGCCTATGTGATTGTATGCTTGTATGTTGATGATATGCTTATACTTGTTACAAACATAGATGTGATTAATTCCACTAAAAACATGCACTGAATGAGAACGTTGACAAGAAAGACTCAGGCCCTTTTGATGTAATCTTAGGGATGAGGATTAGAAGATAATCAAAAAATTATAGTCTTAGTCGTTCTCATTATGTTGAATTTATGCTTATGAGATATAATCAGTCTGATTGTAAGCCTGCGTGTAATCAATACGATTCTTCTTGTAGACTCGAGACAAATAAGGGTAATGGAGTATCTTAACTTGAATACTCAAGAGTTATAGGATGTCTGATGAATTTAATGAATTGTAAGAGTACATACATTGCCTATATTGTGAGTAAGTTAAGTATATATACTTGTAGTCCAGAACAAGAGCATCGAGATGCACTTAGTAGAGTATTATGGTACCTAAAATACGCTACTACCTTTTGTTTGATTTATGAAAGGTATCTTGTTGTCCTTGAGGGACTTTGTGATGCAAACTGGAGAGTTGACTCAGAGGAGTCTAAGTCTACGAATGGATATGTTTTCACTCTAGCAGGAGGGTTTGTTTTTGGAATATTTTCAGACAAACATATATTGCTCAATTCATTATGGAATCTGAGAGTATTTTGTTAGATAAAGCACGAGAGGGGGCCGAGTCCTAAGATGCTTTTTAGAAGACATTCCTCTCTGGCATAGGCCTGTGCCAGCTATATCTATACATTGTGTTAGTCAAGCTATAATAGCTAAAGATAAAAATAACTAATATCAATTGGCGTTATTTACATTGATTGGATAAAGTCCAAGGAGAATATCTCACAACCTTTGACGAAATTTTTTTACAAAGAGATAGTTAAAAATGCATCGAGGGGGATGGGGCTTAATCTCATAAATTAAACTTGTCATGAAGGATACTCAACCTTGCTGACTGGAGATCTCAAGATCAAGGTTTCGAATGAGACAACTAATTTGTGGTGGGTAAAGGTAAACACTATCAGATAATTTCATTCTTTGTCCCTTCCCTATGGTGTAGACGTGATAGTGTGACTGCATGTGAAGGATGACTTTGAAGAAGTCTTAATGAGTTACATAGTTTCAATTTAAGATTGAAGTGGGGTGTAGAAGTAACACTCTTTATGGAAACTCACCTATATGAATGAGGAAGTGGGGACGCTTCCTATGAGAATATGAGCTTTGATTCTCTACAACATTCTGAAAAACGGGATACGTCCAGGGCCAAACTGGACAAAATGGCACGAGCTTGGCAGCAAACTTGGAGATATCATCCGTGGTTGTTATCGCGAATTACATCAAACGCTAGTAGTTCAAGATATAGTTCACTGTCTCTAGAAAGTAATTCCGGTAATATCTCACTAAGCAAAGGTTCAAGACTTCATGGACACCTCTGCCTAAAATGGTATTTCCTTCGCTTTTATATGATTTTCGTTTTGATGGTTTCGGTATTACTGGAACTTAGGACCTAAGGGTTCACTAGCTCATGCTTTTTCACTTTGGTGAAAAGAACCTTTAGTCTCACTTGTGAGGAACTAAAGATGAAAGCTCTCTATACTATATGATTTTTGCAATCCATAGTATGACCCTGGGGTCAACACACAGTTGTGTGAGGGAGATGACGTTTGAATGGCTAGTATGACTTCAACATGCACGATATGTCTGTCTGTTAAGTCAGTTCGGGTCGTGAGATTGCGTTGTTGATTTACCAAGATCTATCCGCGTTTTCGTGTTTTATTGAGTTTTCATTCATGTGGGGGATTGTTGGAAAACGATTAATAAAATATGATTTATAAAGTTTTAATAAAATTTATAATTTATTGTTCTCTTTTGTGAATGAAAAACTTATTAGTCCTACACCGTGGAGTTTCCACTTTTTAGTTGTTTTAAGAGACTATATAAGATTTTTAGTCCCAAATCGGAGAGTTCCTCTTCTTAAGTTGTATTTGTCAATTACATAAACAAATTCACTACTTTTGTAAAATCTATGGAAAAGTGGATTCTCTATTTTTTAGAGAGACCCCCAAGGGAAAATATTTTATGGTGATTTCTTTAACGTTCGCGATTTTCCTTAACGGTTTTTTCGGAGTTTCCAAGATCAATTTGAGCATCTATTACATATGCTAGTAGTAGGTGTATTAGGGTGTTTTATCCTGGATATATCCGTCCTGTGAGGGCTATACCATCACTCTTGAGTGTAGCCGGGCGCTAATGTCTTAAGGTCAACGTGTTGAACACGTGACTCACTCTGTTTTTCCAAAGTTTTGCCTTGTTGCTGTTACGGAGATCTGGGGAGCTCGTCCGTTTCATCAAATCAATCACTTCCACTATAAAGGAACTAAGTATCAATAATTTTTGCTTATTTTGATTGTTGCACCCAAAAGTATCTTAGTAAATCAATCACCCTCCGTCTACCAGTTCAAATATGCTCTCGCATCGTGCGAACTAAATATTTTCCCAGCATAAGTTGGGAAAACCAGTGACCGATTAACACACCTATGGGAGATTTTGAAGCCAAAAAAACTTGGGCAGGTAGTGTTTTCGGTGGAGGGATCATATATGATGCCTCTTGCCCTTGCGCCTGTCCTGCAACACTGAGAAATATATTTGAGATGGGTATTTTTTTTATATATAAAAACTTAGGCTCTAGGAAAAGACCTAAGAGGAGTACACTAGGAATCTAGTGGCCAATACAGAACCACTGCTCTCCATATTAGAGTTCTTACATAACATTTCCAAATTAAAAGATTCCATATTTCGAAGTCTATGGAATACTCTAAGGCCTACTAAGACACAAGAAATAAAGTGTAGTCTTGGATTGTTATTATATCTCCATCCCTCATAATTTTTTCATGGTAGTTTAACTGAAAACACCCTTGAACTGCATTATGGTAGAGCATGTTGAAACATACTAAAATTTCCATGGATTCAGCTTGTACTTCTAATTTGGTGTGATGTCACTCCTTAGCCCAAGCAAAAGCTAGATCAACTTCTCATGTTTTTCCCCTTGCTCCATATTATCTTGGATATCCACTAGTCCCAATGATGTTTCCTGCAAAATCCAGAGTTGTAAGGTTAGTAGAAAATTTCAGATTTTCTTGATCATGTAAGGTACAGATTTTGATAGTTACACCAAATTCTCTTCTACTTTCAAAATACAAAGATAAACTAGTGAAATCCACATTGCTTAACCCATTCTCTTCATATCGAAGGAGAAAATTAAGAATGCGATTTTGGTTGTGGTGGATTCTGTTATGATTGCATAAATGTTGTTTTTATACTGGTAGTGGTATATCTGGCATTTGGATGAATGTGACTAAAGATAAAGTCATACTTAGCCTTCGAGATGTACCATCAAGCAGTTGCATAAATATTGCAGGTAGAGTTGATGTTTCCAGGACTGAACCAAAAGTTTAGCCAATCCATGACGCTTGTGGTATGATCAAATTTCCCATGGTTTAGGCCAAGGAGGAGGTTCCGAACCGAGGTAGAAGCAGGGCAGTTTAACATCATATGTGTCAAGGTTTCCTCCCTAGTGTTTCAGAACTTGCTATTGGATCAATGTAGTGAATATTGCTAGTAGTTTTAGCATTTTTGGGGAGAATTCCATGAGCACATTTCCAGATGAAGATCGGGATAACTGGAGCAACACCCATACTCCATAGGGTTTTCCAATTGTCAGATGTGTCAAGGTTTCCTCCTCAGTGTTGCAGAACTTGCATATCGGATCAATGTAGTGAAGAATGCTAGCTGTTTTAGCATTTGTGGGGAGAATTCCATGAACACATTTCCAGATGAAGATCTGGATAACTGGATCAACATCCATTCTCCATAGGGCTTCCCAATTGATGGTGTGAGTATCATTGTTGTAAAATCTATCCATCTTGACTTTATATAAAGATTTTATAGTAAATTTTCCAAAATCAGCAAGATTCTACAGAGTGGGGTTTGAAGTGGGGTTTGGGTTATGTCTTGAGCAGCAGAAGTATTGAGACAAGAAATTATCAGAGTGGCATTCCATTCACCACTCGCGAGGTTGAGATGTTCAACCATCGAGGGTTTGAGATGGGTACTGTAGTCTGTCGCACCTTTATCGACACGGTATTTCGCCGTAATATGAAATGGACAAAGTTAGCTGCCAAGTTTTCACGTGTATTGACATCGTCAACATTTTCATTTCGTTGACCCTTCAACATAACTCTATTTCTTCCCCAAGTACATTTATATGTGAGTCACGGAAATAAAACCAAATTAATCTGCCTCTCTTTCATTATCTCTCTCTAGTCTCTCTGCTTGTAGAAGAAGAAAACTTAGCGGTCATGGAAGCTAAGATCTCAAACTTTTTCGAATCGATTGGCTCATTTTTCACTGGTGGAGATCAGATTCCATGGTGTGATCGTGATATCATTCTTGTAAGTTTTTCGAATCCGAGTTTCAATCAATCAGAGTTGATTGCTTATTTCTTGATTTTAGGGTTTTCCATTTGTTATCTCTATTTTAATCTCTCTTCTTCAATTTCATACATCTATGCTCTGTATTTATGATGGAATTGTAACTGCTGAGTTTTTTTTTTATTTGTGTTAGGGTTTAACCAAAATGTTTAAAAACCTTCGAAAGTGATTCTGATGAGTATGGTACTATGATTTAATTAATTTAAGACCATGAATACTTTGGTAGTTTGCACCTCTGGAAAAACCATATATTGTTATGGTAATATTGTGTGATGTTCAATTGGGATGGTCTTCTTTATTCAGATTTGATTGAGCTTGTAAATTCTTTCTATAATTGTCGGATAAAAACCCAACTGTAACAGTTGAATTTATTCAGCCCAGTGAAGCTTAAATTTATCATCAAGTTTCATTTAACTAACATATCTTTCTTTGAAAAGCTGCATGTCAACCACTCTTTGAAGTATTAAATATAGATTCGTCCGAGTGGCTGATTTCACATGTCATTTAGTGTCTTGTTTAAGTCGAGGTGTGAATATAGATTCCACTTCCTTTTAATGGTGGGCAGTTGTTTTCGTGTATGAGTAGATACCAAGTTCAAATATCTATTTTAACTTCAAACTTTCATATGCCTATTGAGCTATTATACATGCAATCATTTCTGAAGATCCTTTTACCAGAATCTTTGAGCAGAATTGTTTTATCTTAATAAGATGACTCTATTCTTGATATGGGATTTCCACCTCGGTTCTTTTAGAGTATCTTCCATTTCTTTATCTTTGCACTGATTTTGATATAGAATACAGTGTCCTCTCTTGGTATTACGCATGCTCTGAAGAGGTCTTTTATTTCCATCTAGAACGATGGTAGGCTATATTCTGATATGATAGAAGTATCAACGTGAAGCATTTCCCCTCATTTTATAAGGTCTTTCGCCCTTGGGCACTTCTGTCCTAGGAATTCCTTGACCAGGTAGTGTACAAAAGTGCCCTGTTGCTTTAATGCGTAGGCGCACTTTCTTGGGCCTTAGCAAGAGAGATCCGGGTACTGAGACATTTTCGTCCATAACCTCGAAGTCAACGTCACGCTTGTTCGAAGTTGGCTTCATTTAGGGTTGAAATAAATAATTATATTTACCCCAGTACTACTTCCTATGATTGTTTTTGTTTGGCTTGTGATTTTAAATATCGGTTGCACTTGATAACAGTAAACTACAATAAAATCTGGTACTCAGGTTTACCTTTAAGTTTTGTCACAGTAAACTCCACATCGTCGAGTTTTATTGCAGTTAAAAGAAGCCTCCTGAACACTTTTAAACACATCATCAACCTTGTTTCGACCCTTTAATCATCAGTACACTGGTAACTGTTGCAGTCTGCCACTGTTCGCTCCATGATTTGGAAATCTTACAGCACATAGCAATTCTTGTCAATTGTGGAGGTTAAGCTAAGAGTATAGTAGTGTATTCTACTTTAAGAAATTTTGCTCCACTCTCAGTATCCTGTTTGTTCTGAAATTTGGTTCATCCTGATTTGCTACCACGTCAGTGCTGACCAGAACTTAACTTTAAAAGAAAAACTGCTCTCTTTTATGTCCAACCGTTCTACCAATATTGTTAGAATGTTGAGCTGAACAAGTAGGATACTGTGGTCCTTATTCTTTTGGTATTCTTACCTTTCTTATGCATTCACAGGGTTGTGAGAGAGAAATTGCGGAAAATGGAAATGATACTTCAGATGAGGCTAAGAATGAAAGCATCATGAGGTTATCCTGGGCTCTTGTCCACTCAAGACAGCCAGAAGATGTCCAGCGAGG
The DNA here is from genome assembly GCF_003573695.1 of Papaver somniferum. Taxonomy (NCBI): domain Eukaryota; kingdom Viridiplantae; phylum Streptophyta; class Magnoliopsida; order Ranunculales; family Papaveraceae; genus Papaver; species Papaver somniferum. The sequence continues at coordinate 41,466,007 of NC_039368.1, forward strand.
GATAGCTATGCTTGAAGGTGAGATGAGAAAATCTCAGTTGCATTTTTTTCAGTGTCAGATGTGAATTGCTGAATTATATATGCTAAATATGCGCAGAATTGCACATTTTCTAACATCCAATGCTCGACACCTGGCTAAAACTGAAACTTCTATTTTGTAGCTTCTCTGGCTGGTGCACTTACTCCACTTCAGAAGAGGGAGAAGCTTTATCTTCTCTCAGTTGGATATTATAGAAGCGGCGACTATTCAAAGAGTAGGCAGCTCTTGGATCGATGTTTGGAGGTTTGATCTCCTCTTCATGTTATTGATTAGTAGTTCTGAGGACTAAAATAACAAACTTCTGCCTGAAAAAATATCTTTATCTGTAATGCTTTCTCCAGAACTTTGATGGGTATGAACATAATTTTTCTTCCTTTGACTATCCTTTGAAAAGATAAGACCAATGGCATTGCGTATTACACTGCACATCTCTATAATGTGGCAGAGTGACCCCAGCAAACTACATTTGTTAAGCTCTACATTTGTCATGTAAAGCTTAAGGTCGACAGTTTCTCTTTCGGAGGGCTTATATATGCACCATATTCTATGAATGGAGCAAGCATTTTGACACATCTGCCTCTAGTTGCAATAAATCTTCTATTGCTTTGAAATAAAATTGTCTGCGGAATTATACTGCGACGTGTAGACCCTGGAAGTTGTTTTATAGTGTATATTGTGGCGTTTTCTTTGGAAGATTTCAGTTAATCTTGATCATCTTTCCTTAGTGTGTCGGTGTAAATTTTATAGAACTAGGTGCGCCATGTTTCAATGCATATTTAGTACCTAAATGTACATAAGGGAGAGCTTACAGAACCATGTCCTAACTGATCAGTTTTTATTTGTAGATTGCACCAGATTTTAGGCAAGCTTTGAGCCTGAAGAAAACAGTTGAAGATCGAATAGCAAAAGGTGAGTGTTCTTACTGTTTATTGTAACTTCGGAAAGCTTATATAACGTGTTACCATTTAATCTATTCAACATTTTCTAAGATTTTCTTGAAATGAATGCAGATGGTGTGATTGGCATTGGCATCGCTGCAACTGCTGTTGGGCTTTTGGCTGGTGGTATTGCTGCAGCAGTGGCACGTAAAAGATGATATGGTTAAACCCATGCAGTGGCACGTAAGAAATGAGTCAAGCCCACAATATATTTTCTGTTGTGCATAACAATCTCCTCACTCTAATCACCTAGGTCAACCTTTGAACTTGTAGTTATTTTATCATGGTCACTCTTTGATTTGTCAGTCTGAATGTTTTGAATAAAGGTTGACGAAAGGTTCTATGATCTTGGCAATTTTATGGAAGTATCTGTAGTTGGACTGTTGCAATGCAGTGTTAATTTTGCTATCCTTGTTGGAAATATCGGTTTTGCAAGATCTCTCTTTTTTTCTTCCCTTTCTAATGGATGTTCTGTATTAGGAAGTTTTAAGTGACATAACCTATTATCATTAGGATTGAATATAAAATGGAAGACAAAATCAGTGTCGGAGCGAAATGAACAATGGACTAAAGGAAGGTTCTGCCACAACTAATGTGGTGTTGGATCTCTTGGAGTTCATTTATAGATTTATTTCTCGGAGCCAATATTTGGCCTGGTATTACTGCTTTCTGTTCTGGATCCAGAATTCTTTCCACGTTACGGTTTAGACATGGTACAAAGTGGACAACGGATCAGGTATGAGTTGGATCAAGTTACTCCTCCCATCTAAAAGTTGGGGTGTCAATGGTTCTTTCATGCAGATTGCACCAAGTTGGAGGGTTGTATAGTTTCGATTCGTCTTGAACTGGTTTCATTTTTGTCCTTCACGTAGCTTTTTATTACTCAAACCTTTAGTTCGTTAGAGTGTTGTCTAACTAGGCAGAAAGAAAATACATTTAACGGTTTTGTTGGATATGGTGGGGTTGTCCAAAGTGTTCCCCTGTTGAATCTATACCTCTGTTTAAGTTCCTCTTTGAAATGAAAAGAGGTCAGGCTCATTGGTTCCTATTCCACTTCACTGGTACATAGCCAACTGGGGATTAGAGGCTTCACAAATGGATGGGCAAGTAACTTGGTAGAAATTTCTGCGCTTAGTGTAGCAGTTTAAGTTTTCACACTGATGATGTGTACAGGATAGGAAAGGTACAAATGGAGTTGCTAAGTTGCAAATTACCAATGCAGAGGGGTACCAAATTCCATGCGGGCTATTTGTCCTTGGCATTTCAGATTGGATTGTGGACACTACCCAGTTAATTCAGTCAATGCACAATTAGCAGTGCAGGCGAAGGACAATAAGTAACGAGATCAACTATAAACCTAGTTCTAAAATGCATGATTTATGTACAACCTGTTGGTATAAGAAGTTGGAAGCACACAACTTGAGTTCCATTCACGAAGTTTTAACTAGAAAGCACAACCACAGCACCCATTCATAGCTTTACCCATCAAGTTTAACGCAATATTAATAAATTGGATCCAGAGACAGCAAAAGTACAAACAATATTCAGATTCTTGCACCAAACAAAGTCATCAAGAAGTCCTTATAATCTCCGGATGTGTCGTCAACAACGGCATTGTCGAGACTAGTGTTGTACATATTAAAAAATTCACCTCTGACCTTCATCATGTCGATTTCAGCTCTGCTTACAATTGCTCTTGACAGTGATTCTTCGTCTGTTCCGAACCCGGCCATTGAGGCATGCATAACCTGATCACCATGGTTCACACAATGTAAGAAGATGATGACTCGTTTCAAATTGATATAAACTCTAACAGGAAGCAACATTCACCTCTGCAAAGTGTTTTTCTGGTGCCTGGATGCATTGAATCACCAATTCCAATGTTAGCTCTAGGTCACTAGTGCCGCAGTTCTTAATGTCCTGCAAATCCATTACCAGAAACAAAAACAGATGCAATAAAAACCGAAAGGCGAAGACTCACTTATTTGGCAGATAATTGAACTCATTTTGTTGAGTTACTCAAACTTTCTTTTCATGAACATGATCAAGTAACTAACAATAAATCAATTTGTTTGGATACCTGGTCAATTGGATTCCCATAATTTTGATAGTAACACTCGAAAACCGCTTTGAGTTGAGATACATTCCTTGTACTAAGTATCAACACCATATTATCATGATCCAACTGCTTATTTTCAATTGCATCACGAAGCAAAGATGCCTCTACCTTTGCCATGCTTTCATCAACCAGTTCTCCATCATATCTATAGGAGCTAACCAAGCCTACCAGAAGCTATATCACACAACAAACCGAAAAATAATCAGCCGAGTTAATATGTTGGTTGTCTTAGCTTCTACATACCCATTTGACGTCTTAAATGAACGGAAACATAAGAACGGGGTTTAGTAATTATACTGTAATATGGAACTAACTAAGCTGAGCATCAAGAAGGAAAATTGAACCAAGGTCCTAGGACCATGGCAATTCATCTTTTACACAACTTGAGGCCTATGGTTTTTAAACATTTATTTAGAAACACAGGTTAGAAATATTTTACTGAACTATACAGCATTTACCTTTTTAAGAGATGGTAAGGAGACATTGGAAAATATATCTTCTTCCAGAGAGCAATCAAAGAGTGAGCAATAACATTCCCTTACGGCCATCAGATGATGAGGAGAATATGAACATGTCGTCTCTACAAGCACTTCAAATTCTTTGGCACTCTTTTTCTTCTTCAATCCTTCCAAAGACTTCCTTATCAGCTTTGCATCCCGTTCAGCTGGATCCAACATCCATTGTATCACCGCATACTGTTGTTTTTTATAACATAAATTTAAACATTAAGAGTGTGTTCACAGGTGTCTCGACGAAGTACAGGCAGTGATTTCATACCAGCAAACAGTAAGAAAAACATGTATGAAAAAGCTCCCCGGGTTGTTTTTTGCTAGCTAATCTGAATTTGGGTGAATGTTGTTAAGTTGGGACTTTGCTATTTAATTTGGACGGTTTCTACATTAGAACCTGAGAGGATGTAGGGGTCAAACCAAATGAATTACCATACAGACCAGAGGGATAGAGTAATAACAGTAATACCTCGAAATCTCCGGATAGTTCAGATTTGAGACGATCAAGGAGAGATTCCTTGTAAATTTGTTGGTAAGTTTCTCTGATCTTCTTTCTTTGTTCAGCATTTCTATGTCCCAATACCCATACGACAGCTTTCTCATCAGTTCCCCACCCTGCAGCCAACATTTCAATAACCATTATCAAAACAAAATACTACTATCGTGATCATCGTCATCGCCACTGGAAAAAAAAAGTACAAATTTGGATAAACATGAGATTTTTTCTAGAGAGACGACGAACCTTGGAATGCTTTATTTAGTCTTTCACTATCTTGGATTGGAGATGGAACTACTTCTGGAATTCTGACCGAACCCATTGGTTTCTTATTCTTCTTCTGTTTTTTTTCCTTCAAATTATGACAATTCTGCCAGTAATGAGATCAAAATGAAGAAGGAAAAAACACACACAGGTAAATAAACATAAAGTTAAGCACTAAATCAATCCAAGAAACAGAAATTTGAATTGCTGGGATAAAAACCAAAAATCAAGTAACATAAGATAAGATGAAATGAAGAAAAATAAAAAATTTGGTCAAATATTATTGCATTTCATCATACCTTTGGCTGTTTTACTTCTTCTGTTTCTGTTTCTTCAGTTTTGAAAAATGAATTTGTCTTTGTCTTAATAAATCAGTCAGCATTGTAATTAACATTTTCTCTGACTTAAATACCCTTTCTAACTTATAGATTGCCGTTGGGTCCCATTCTAGATTGTCTGTAAGTTCTACCCAAGATTAATGGTGATACAAAAATATACATATCTTTCTCTAAAACGAGACAGGCATGTCATGTATCTGAGTTGATTACTAAATTCAAGTCTTTGAGTTTCATTGACAATTGTACAATACATATTTTGGTGGCTAATCACATTGATCGTTTGTAGTTGGAAATATATAGCTTTAATATTTAGGTGGGTGATGCGTCTCCACCTGCATATACATATCCGGCTGGCTCTGCTCGCAAACATTATCCAAACACTGAAACGGTTATCACATGGGAAGATTTTCATTATTGAACAATAATGGCGATAAGGGAAGGAACCACCTATCTACGATTCTATAACTATATAATACACAAGTAAAGAATTATTGAGTTGACTTGAGAATGTGATTCGCATGTCTAATAAACTATCATGTCAATTATACGTGTCCTTACACTATAATTTTCTACCCATCATGCGAGCCTCATTCAGAATAAAGCCTTCTTATCGAAAAGCCAAATAGAAACTAAGCAGAAAAAGAGACTATGATTTTATTTTGATTTAGATCTCGCTAGGCTGTTAGCCGTTGCTGGAATTCTGTCTCCAGCATGACCATCATGGCATGTGAGCCGGCAGAGAATGGTGTTTTGTCATAATGGTTGGGCGGAGCTAAGGGTTGACTAATCCGATCCCAGTCCCTTACAAAATCATCAAAACCATTAAAAAAATACTATTCTCTAATATTTTGTATTTAGTCCACCTAAAATTTTATATTTGCTCCAGTAAAATCTACTTTTATCTTTTAGTCACCTTGGTTGTTATTTCTGGTTCTGCCACTACGCTCACTTATAAGTCTTTTTCATGGTACATTGTAGGTCGTTTGTGTTAGAGCACTGCTTGATCGAACTCGCAAGTTTTGCTTGTTGGAATTTCAGCTTCATAATCATCATTTAGTAACATAAACATGATCATATAAATACCCATATGCTGAAAAGATATTATCCTAGCATTCTCATATTCTACAATCTAGAAAAACACTTATACAACTACTAATTCATATTAGAAACTAGAATAAATTATCTTCTTGGTTCTGATTTGGATATATCATTAATATGACTATAACAATAAACACAGTCACTACAAGTTACTTGTGAATTAGGCAACATGAATAAGAGCTATACAATAACATAATACACAACAATATACATGTTCTGTATAAGGAAATAAAAGCATATCAAAATTGAATAAGGTTAAATGACTTAGCTTCTACTTCTATCTCCTCTTACCCAACAGATGGAAATCACAAAATTCTGAATATATAAATATGAAAGAGGCTAGAAGAGGGGTTAGTCATTACTTGAGTAGCTATGTGTCGTTCAACCTTTCCATCATTAGTTGGATGACACCTCACTAGGTGAGTCATGCTTAGTCAACATGACACCTAAGCAACATCAAGTTAATCTAAATTCCCTGATTTAACTCTAATCATTCCTTAATCTGGAAAAAACTGGATCCAGCTTAGATTAGAACTAAACATAGATTAACTTAAACAAAACCTGATTTGTTGCTAAACTAACATAAAGTCTAACATCTTCCACTTTGGTTTGCGACAAATTCTTTACTGAAAACCGCAGGCTCAAGATAGAAGCACGTTAGCATTCGACTATGAAGACCTACACATCATTAAATTAAAATGCATACGCCATTTCCACAATCAGAAAACTAAGACGTATAACAATCTTAAGCTAAGCTTTATGCTTTCATTTGATCTTTACACCTCAAGATGTTGAGATCATAATATCTGATGCTAGACATTTTCACATGATCTCAAAAGATCGATCTACCAATGTTTCATTAAAGAAACTTCCTTATCCTTATTATTACAACTGAGATTGTATCTCATTCGAGACGCTTCTTTAGGTCTTATTCAAAAGACTTCTTTTGTCTCGAAATAGTCGTTCATATCTCTGCTAGGAGATTTCTTTATAATCTTAATTTAAGATATTTATCAATGTCTCATTTAAGAGATTATGATAAATGTCTCTGTTAAGAGACTAATAAGTTTATGACAATCTCAATTGAGATCCACCAATGTCTATGTTAAGAGACTACCAAAAGTTCTTTATGATCTCAAACGACTTCTATACCGCCAATATCTCAATAATAAGGAGACTATAGTGAATAATCACAAAACAGATCTGCTAATGTCTCAATTAAGAGACTACAACAAATGATCTACGCTAATATCTCAGTTAAGAGACTACAACAAACAAAATACGCTAATATCTCAGTTAAGAGACTACAACAAATGTAATACGCTAATATCTCAGTTAAGAGACTACAACAAACAAAATACACTAATATCTCAGTTAAGAGACTACAACAAATGTAGTACGCGAATATCTCAGTTAAGAGACTACAACAAACAAAAATACGCTAATATCTCAGTTAAGAGACTACAACAAATGTAGTACGCGAATATCTCAGTTAAGAGACTACAACAAACAAAAATACGCTAATATCTCAGTTAAGAGACTACAACAAATGCTAATATCTCAGATAAGAGACTACATCAAATGTAATACGCTAATATCTCAGTTAAGAGACTACAACAAACAAAATATGCTAATATCTCAGTTAAGAGACTACATCAAATGTAATACCCGAAGAGACTTTCTGTGCTCAATATGAGCTATGTCGACTTCTTGTACTCAATATGAGCTATGTCGACTTTTTCTAATGTTCATGACAAAATATAAACAAGGACCAGTGTAAATGATAAGAAAAAGAAAATTGTCACACTCCCACTGTTCTTTAGAATTCTGCCATTGTTTATACTTTATCATTCTTTATTTAGATAGTATGAATTTCTTACTAAGAAATAACCATCTTTGTTTAGATGATATGAACTATATTGTCAAGACAGTAATCATCTCTTCCGGTAGATGGCATACTTCCTGTAACAACTTTTGGAGTAAAATCATACATATTAAAAACTTTAGAACAAATTCACTACCATCATAAGTCACCTTTGGGTAAATCCATGATACATGAATCTCAAATTGCTAAGTAAAACTTTTACATAGCATATAACAATGTATGAAATATGATTCATTTTAAATGCTATTACTAGTATGAATTTTCTTTGGGTAAATTCACAAATAGCTGAAATGAATCACCGTCAAACCATAATATACATGCTAATTATCATTTAAACAACTATACATGCAAACGAAATAGGTAGCATGTTTATTAACAAATATAACATCTTAAACTCGAACTAAGACTCGGTATCATCGCAAATCACCTTTGGGAAGAAAATACGACATACATGAGTCTTATGCATGTTTAAGACTAACATCTCATACCAAGTGAACAGCAAAACCATTAAAACCTTTGGGCCAATGGAGAAGTTGTCACTATTATGAGACACGATTCATTCACGATTTTACAAGCATAAACCACCTTTGGGTTGATTCATACTCATGACTTTAGAATGAATCATAAGCAAACCATAGCAATCACATATTTATTCTCATTAGAACACTTTCAATACTCTCAAAGCATCACTTTGGAAATACTTGTCGAGTAATGAAAGGCACAGATTTTTTACAATTACAATTCTTTAGAAACTGAAAAACAAACGACATGGTTACATAAACTAGTATACTATGAAGTTCAAATCCGATCCTTGAAGAAAATATACCTTCATCGCGACTGCTGAAGTTCAAATTTGCCCCGTAAATGAAAAACATACCCGATTACTGTAATAGAATGACTTAGAAATTGAAAAATCACATGGAGAATATTCTTCAATGACTAGGCAGCTCGCCCATATGAATGCCCAACCCCTGAAAGCTCCGCCATTCAGAAGCTTTGCAGCTATGTCACCTGCTAGTTGTTCCTTCCATATTGCACCTATAAGAGGAACAACACCCATTACAACCCACATACTAGACCAGCAATTCAACCCATCTATTGTAAAAATTCAAGGATTGTTTTCCGGCAGGAAACTTCCCCACGACTCGATCAAAATAATCCAGCCACGACCCAAAAGTCTCTGGACTAATGTTTGCACGTCGATAAGTATGGTCACCAACTCTCTTCCACTGATGAGCAACCTCCATTTTCTAGAATCACCACTGCACAAGCTGTGCGATTCTTGATAATGACTATGTAACAGAGTTTCACCTCATTATACAATGCACTGGGATCATCCCTTGCTAGTAAAAACTCTTATATGCACTCCAGTTTGTTACGTTAAGCACAGACGTGAGTAACTGTTGGTCGGAAAAATTCTCACAACATAGAACTGACATTAGAGTGTGCACACATTCTGAAGACCCAGCTGTTAAATCAAGCACAATTGGAGGGGTCTGCATCTTTTCCAAGCTCGATTTCGCACTTATCATAAGCAACTCCAAGCACAGTAGCAGGCCTTGCAAACTTGGCATCAACAAAATCTGGAGGGCATGTGACAAGAGATACCTTTAATTCAATCAATGCGTGTCCTGGTAAGCCATCCATACTACCCTTTCACATTATGACTGACATAAGCATTCCCATCACACTTCGACAACCAGCAATAGGACCATCTGAATCCTTAAAGGAGGTATTTAAGGGTGCATGCATAAAAGCTTGCCTTACATAACCAACAGATCTACCCCACAAGTAAACAACTTCCATCGTAAGTCCAAATATAAAGAACTGGAATGAATGAACTGCTTTCTTGATTTCATTTTGCTCAGTAACATGAAGTTACGCATTCCGGAACTATTGCGCGCTGATATCTTCAAGAAGATGAAAACACCAGGAGCAATTTCCCACTCCTAAGGACCATCCCTTCAGGTTGAGAAGAGTACTTCTCGCATCCATTGTCAGAAAAGTAACATCTGCATTTGTAACATGGATCTTTCATCCATAAGATTAATTTGATCTGAAAACAATCAGATTTTTGTGGTTGCTTGATAAGTTCTATTTAAAACTTTTCTGGATACAAGTGCAGGTCCACAGCAGTGAAAAGCTTCACGGAAGTATTAGACATATCAGACTCAACAAAACTCGAGTAGTGGTAGAGGCCTGACAAGTTTATCTTTTATCTTTTTTTGATATTCCATGCAAGGATATGTAGCTGATGTACAAGAGCATCCAATGATGACCCACTCGCCATAAATTTAATCCTAACTACACAACCATATATTGGTTTGATTCCCACAGCTCCACAAGAAAACGCTGGATGTCTAACACACTACACTTAAAGCAAAAACAGCCTTGCAAAAACAGCTACAACTGAACCTTCTGATGATTCTACAGGTACCCCAATAACATCCCATTGATTTGTTGTCACCATAGACGATACTGGATCTGTTGTGCCGCAATCTGAAGTTTGGTGCTTGATTCAACCAGAACACCAACGACAGTAGCAGAAGTCAATGGAAAACACACAGAACAAACAATTACATCAGGTAACTGAATTAAAATCGAAATATGTATATCCCTAGTTGAAGAACATGAAATTATAACTAGGAGAAATAGAAGTAGAGTGTTGGAATTTCAGCTTCATAATCATCATTTAGTAACATAAACATGATCATATAAATACCCATATGCTGAAAAGATACTACCCTAGCATTCTCATATTCTACAATCTATAAAAACGCTTGTACAGCTACTAATTCATATTAGAAACTAGAATAAATCATCTTCTTGGTTCTAATTTGGATATATCATTAATATGACTACAAAAATAAACACAGTCACTACAAGTTACTTCTGAATTAGGCAACATGAATAAGAGCTATACAATAACATAATACACAACAATATACATGTTCTGTAGAAGGAAATAAAAGCGTATCAAAATTGAATAAGGTTAAATGAGTTAGCTTCTACTTCTATTTCCTCTTACCCAACAAATGGGAATCATAAAATTCTGAATATATAAATATGAAAGAGGTTAGAATAGGGCTTAGTCATTACTTGAGTAGTTATGTGTCATTCAACCTTTCCATCATTAGTTGGATAACACCTCACTAGGTGAGTCATGCTTAGTCAACTTGACACCTAAGAAACATTAAGTTAATCCAAATTCCCTGATTTAACTCTAATCATTCCTTAATCTGGAAAAAACTGGATCCAGCTTAGATTAGAACTAAACATAGATTAACTTAAACTAAACCTGATTTTTTGCTAAACCCAACATAAATCAAGCTTGCTGTCAAATTCAGCCGCACAAAACTCTTGATTTCTAGTCTACATTTAGTCAAGTCTCGGACTAGGATTAGAAGTGTGTAGTTGAGTATTAGACATCATGAATCACCTATTGAAGATGGAGATCAACCGAAGACATTTGGAGAACTTCATCAACAAAATATGTGAAGACTGAACCAATCTATTTACTCACATGATCACCATTCTATTTTTGTGAGACTAAGTCGTATGACTACGTGGACTTTAAACATTGCATAGAAGAAGTTTCGAGTCAAGCTAGTCCTGTTGAAATCTCGAAATATGATTCAAGCAATAGTCATTCATATACTTGATGAATTTAGTTAAGGACAATTTATTGTTTGAGAACTAAGTTATGATTCAAGTTGATCATTTGAAAGTTGCCCGAGCAATGATATTTGTCATTGATGTCACTTTGGAATGTTTCGAATTGATTATAACATAGATATAGAACTACTGAAAATCTGGATACAGGAGGTACATGCACCCAATACACGCACCAATGTAACTGTATTAGTTCTGGATCAGTGGTACGCGTACCACCGTAGCTCTGGTTCAGTAACGACTCATGGAACACGTACCTAGTACGCATACCAAAACAACCTGAGTTTGTGAATTGGCTTATGGTACACGTAGCCAGTGCGCATATCAAAATAGCCTAAGTTCGGAAACTGACTTACGGTACACGTACCCAGTATGCGTACCAAAATATTCTGTCCGAAAAATTGCCTTAAGGGTACATGTACCTTGGCAGTCTGAATTCACAAATTGGGTTGGTACACATACCATCCTTGCTGAATATTTTCAGATGCATTAAAACTATTTTCTACGATACGTTTGGCATTTGATTAACTCTCGAAAACACCTGTAAGACATATTTGATCACTTAATCACTTGTGATTGTGTATCGAGATTAAAGTCTAAAGTGTTAAATGAATATAGCTAAGTTTATGGTTCAACTTAACCGACCATGAACTATCATTATACATGGTTCAGTTACGGCTGACCATACTGTATATTCTAATATGTGATTTCAAGTCTAATTCCTCACATGCTTACATAAAACCCTAACCAGTATTTCATCTAAACAGAGAAAGTGTTTGCTTGATTCCCAGGCTACCTTAGCTTGAATCATAAGCGACCTTCGATCTTGAAATTCTTTAAATAAAGAGACTCAAACAACTGAGTTGTTCAATCCCTGATACTTTAGTGTGTCCTAGTTGTATACTAGAATCGTCCTCTATTAACGTAGGTTTCCTATGAGAAACATAATTAGGTTACGACTTAAAGACTTCACTAGGTCAGAATACCTTTTACCTTGATTATTCGTGTATCTTGATCTTGCTTTTCTGTTATCAAGGTTTTCGTTATCTCTTTCAGGCGAGATAGATAAAAATCACAAACTCTTCGTCTCGGGCTTTGTGGTTCCACAACATGGATATCTGATAACGATTCTTAATTAAACTCGTCTAAGATTGTTCTTGTGAGGTGGTTAATAATCTAGGCTGCTCTTCGGGGGTCATAAGTACCAGCTTTGTGAGGTTTTCTAGCTTTGGTACTGAAAACAGATTTCCCCACCTTGATCTCACAATCTAAACGGAAATCAAATAAGCTTATTTGTTAAAGGCATATTGGTATCAAAAGTCTTCACCTAGGTTGAAGAAACTCTTAAGCTGCAAAGGACGTCAGCTAAGGGAATCAATTGCGTAGAACCTTGCGAGGTTTAAGAGACGTATGGAGTGCAACTATAACTGAATCTCTTGGAAGGTGGATTCGATCTCAATTACATTCCAGTCCGAAGTTCTGATAGTATGCTAGTGTCTGTAGCACCTTAATACAGCTTTGTGTTCAAACCTGGACAAGTTCCCGGGTTTTTTCGGCAATTGAAGTTTCATCATTAACAATACTTCTTGTGTCATGTGATTTTCCTTTTTTCGCATTATATTTTTTATCTTTATAATTGGATTATCACAAGTAGTACGTAATCAATCGTAGTAGATACATCCATCTTGATTGTGATCGATTATAAGAACTTGTTCTTGTAGAATTTGTATCTTGAAAGATGGATAACAAGTTTCATACTTGGCAGAATTCCGATCCGGTTATTTGGTTCGATTGAACTTGGATATTGATATTTGGAATCTTCCAAGTACTCTTACGGTTATATCAGGTTCACGGGCTCATTGTCTGTAATATTGATATTTGTGAGAGAAAGATATATAAACTCTTTATACAATTTTGTTCAAGGATCATTAAGTTGGTTTATTTGGAATAATATTAAGTTTTTGTCCATACAGGTTCCCAAACAAAAAAGTTGGTGGCGTACTTGGTACCCCCTTGTTTTTAGTTTGATTCTAATAGTTACACCCTATTTCCACTTTAATTATTTTCTTGTTATAACTGCAAATGTCAGTCTGTATCAGCTTGTGCACGTGTCATTCATCTGGTGTTTGTTTGTTTGTTTGTGGTTGTGAGTGTCCATCTGGAGAGTATATAAACTCTTTGTCTGTAAATCTGAAATTTATTGAGATTTTTTTGTTCATGAAGAGAATCTTTATTGTTATCGTGGTATCAGAGCAAACTCGATGAATGTTTCTTCACTTTATGAATGTAGTTTTTCTTCTTCTTTGAGATCAATCTCAGTTGATTCTTTCGAGTGTTTTTTCATTATCAACAATCTCATTACTTTTTTTTTAATGAGATTCACTCGATCTTGCTCAATCTTTTTCTGGAAATTCTAGATTTCATTTTCTTGGTCTTTTTTTCTGTAAATCTCTTGATCACATTATGTTTTTCAAGTTTCTTGATATACTTGTTACTAATGGAAATCATTTAATCGTTAAAGTTCAACTAACTCAGTTAACAAGTATCATCACTTAAGTTGAAAGAGATAATTATCTAACTTGGAAATCACTAATTCTTGTTATTCTTAAATAATTTCGTGTTACTTATTACATCACTGGTGCATAGGAATATCTGGAGGAATTTACTTCTCGTCACAGTACCAATAATAACATTGTCAACCTTGCATTCATTTTGTGGAAAAATGAAGATTCTACCACTATTCTCTGCCTCAACTCAACTCTGGCAGATTCAGTTATTCCTTATTTTGCAGGAGTCTATATCTTCTTATTAGTTATGGCATAGTACAGAAGCAACATTTTCTCAAGTTTTGGCTACTCACACTATCCAACTTCGTACCAAACTTCAATATTTCAAGTTGAAGATTACTCTATCATTACTTATCTGAATGAAACCAAGAAAGTAGTTGATGCTTTAGTAGTTGTTGGTTCAATTCTAAGTAATTGTGAAACTGTGGTTAATACTCTTTCTGGATTGAGCTCATCCTTTGATGCTTTCCTACCTCCATAAGATTTATATATCCATATGTTACAAGTTTTGAGTTGCATAATCTTCTTCTAAGTGAAAATATTATAATAAAGTCCAGATTCAAATCTCTAATTGCAGATTTATAAAGTAAGGTTTTTCTCGTTCCAGGGGGTATAATCAACACTATACTCCCCAACATTGCAACATAACTTTCATGGTTCTCATAAATGATGAGAGGAGGACATAGTCTGAATTATAAAAGAAGAAAAGTTTTTCATCCCACTTTTCGTGGAAGTTTTCATCATTCAATGACAAGATTTGCTTCTCCAAGTTTGACCCTCTAATCATTTACTTGTTATAACTGTAACAGTCAGTATGTCTCAGCCTGTGTACGTGTCAGTCATCTGGTGGTTAGTTTATTTGTGGTTGTACGTATCTGTCTGGAGAGTATATATATAAAATCTTTGTCTGTGTTGTTGAGATTGATTGAGATCATTTCTGTTGATGAAGAGAATCTTTACTGTCATCTGATAATAAGTTGGTCAATCAAAAGAGTGCTCAAGACATTAGGAGGCCAAGTTATTGATCAAATTAAATAAAACATACAACGGGACAAGAGGCAACCTCCAAAAGAAAGAAAAAAGAAGAAAAAAAGGTATTAGCTAAATGCCTAAATCTAAATATGGATAAAACATCTTTGTCCAGTGGATTAAAATCTTTGTTTAATAGTATTAAGAAACTCCAAGCACTTCTTCTATAAAATACGAAACCTTTAAAGTACTTAGTGTCAAAATATTTCTCCCTCTGTCCAGATTACATAGGCGTAATTTTGGATTTGACTTGTCGAATTAGATAGGTAGAATTGTAATTCCAATGTGGCTTTTGGATTTAACTCGCTTA
This sequence comes from Papaver somniferum, assembly GCF_003573695.1. NCBI lineage: Eukaryota > Viridiplantae > Streptophyta > Magnoliopsida > Ranunculales > Papaveraceae > Papaver > Papaver somniferum. The sequence goes on from NC_039368.1 coordinate 41,481,271, forward strand.
CATATTTCTCGGAATATGTGTTGGCAAGCTTTCGCTTCGACCAAGTTCATCTTATATTCTTGACGAAAATCAAAAGATGATCATGTAAAAATTGTCGAATAACATCTTACATAGTTTGTGTGATACAATCATTTGGTATAGACTTGATTATTGAGAATAGGTCAAGAATAAATTAAAGAAAGAAACATGAAGTTATGAAGAAGGATTTTTTTCCTTAACCTAAGATATTTGAAACTCCTCATATATAACTTAGATGAAGGTAGTGATTATAAAGTCACACTCAGATCAATTACGTCATAAATGTTCAATCAGCCTTGTATTCCCAGGCCACCATCCACACTAAGTTTTATTTATCCATAAAGAGGAGGAAGCCACTTGACTTCCATAATTTTACGAGCTATCCCACCTTTTTTATTGGGTATACCAAAGAACACTAATGTATATAACCAATGACAAAACTAAGGAGCACCAAAAATTCTAAATATGGCCCAAAATTTATTTATTTTCATGGTAATTAACCATTACAACCCCAACTATTGAAAATTATGAACGCTATTATTTAATTTGGACAAATTACTTCGCTTTTCAAGTGTTTTAGCAAGTATCATCACAACCACCAATATATTGTGATTCTGGTAGATAAAAGATGCAGAAATTTTTCTGTAATAAGGAAAAAATAAAATGTCCTCTAGAAATTCGATCACCTCACGGTACTGTTTTACTCCATCCAGATTTTCCATCCTGCTTCCGTCGATATGCATAATTCACTCAAAACTTCATGATCACACGATTATAAACGTTGTAAATGAAAGAGTATGATCTTGGCAAGATATCCTCCAGCTAAAATATTAATCAGTTAGGTAGGAACATTAGTGACAATGCCAGATCGGTGATAAAGATGTATGGGTTTGGCTATCGTTCACACTCACAACTGGCATTATTTTTATATTGTTTTGATTGAAAACTACTGGCATTATTTTGCAGATTGGACAAATAACTCGACAAAAAAATTATTGAATCTTAGCTAAACAAATCGTTACAAGGGATGCGCATGTCGCACTTCCTACATCTTCTAAAGTCCTCTCTGGTAGAATTATAAATGTGTCATGTGTGGATATTTATTCCCAACTACCACCTAATATGCATGAATCGCATGATAGAGCATTTTTCTAGTAAGCTTAGAAAGGACAAAATATAAAAAGCAGAATTACCACAACAACTTTGCGTACACCGTGACAAAGAACCGTGGAATGCATCGAGAGGGGATGGACGGTCCCATATAAACCTTCTCTGTATTGGTATAGGGATGGGCAGAAGTGGATCCACCACCCCCTCTCATACGGTGCATTTCATAGTTCTTTCTTACCGTGGGTTAATCATTTCTGTTACCACAAAGACTCTGGTTTTACCAGCCGTGACTAATAACGCCACTGCGACCATTATGGTTTTACCAGTTTCTCTAATTCAAAACGCTCGTTTTAAACTATAGTTATTATTATCGCTATTATTAAGTTTATGCAACGTTACATCGTAAACACTGACGAGAAAGAAACTGATTGGTGTGGGGAAGGGGAGAATTTACTTAGCTAGAAACGGAAAGTGTTTATTACCGAAGATACCCTTGATGATCTATGTATAAAACTAGTAGCTTCAAATACAAAAACATATCTCAACATCTTCTCTCTTATTGTCTAAATTTGTCACAGGCACATAAACCCAAACACACACACACAGAGAAAATACATTTTAACTCGATATGGGTGATGAGATTGGGGTTCTCACAAAGGCTTTCTCAGGTTCTTTCTTTTCCTTATTATCATTTTTCTGTTACTTTTTGTTAATTCGTGGAAATTTCCAAACAAGAATTTGTTCTGCTACATACGAAATATACAGAAAGGAAATTCAGTCTCATTTTTCCTAAGAATTCAAATTGTTGTGATATTTAATTCCTCGCAGGATTTGGAGTGGATGAAAAGTTAGTAATCTCAATACTAGGAAAATGGCATCCAGAAGAAAAGAAATCATTCAGAAAAGGATGCCCTAATTTGTTTCAAGAAGATCATCGTGACTTTGAGAAATGGGATCAGAATTACATCGCCACTCTCGAACATGAATTTGCAAGATTCAAGGTACTGCGCATTTTCATTTTTCTTTATATTCATGTTTTTCTTCTTCTAAAAACTCTAGTTTCTAAATTCGAACCTTAATCAAAGTGTTAATTATTTGTCAACCCTTTTGGTCGGATCCCACACAACACAACTAGACCATTTCATCGTAGCTGTACAGTTACTACGGTATAGTAAATAATTTGAAATTAGAAAAAATATACAAGGGGCTCCCTGTGAGGCCCAATAAGACATTAAAGGCCCGAAAGTCATACAGGATAACATCTAAGCCCATTTCAGTTCCAGTATCTTAGTTTTGGCGCATTATTTTTTCTTTTGAATTGAAACTTTCAAAAATCAATGTAGCACTATAATGATATGGTTGGACAAACAGCAAGCTATTGTGCTATGGACAATGCATGCGTGGGAAAGAGATGCAAGGCTAGTAAGGGATGCATTGAGCAAGGGTGCCCACTCATACAACGTACTCATTGAGATTGCTTGCACTAGATCATCAGAAGAGCTTTTGGGGGCAAGGAGGGCTTACCATTCTCTTTTTGACCATTCAATCGAGGAAGATGTCGCCTACCACATCAATAACAGCAACCGTAAGGTACGTACAACTCAATTGTTAGGTTACGCAACTACAGTAATAAACGAGAAATTTGTAATATCAGCTTTGGATTTCACATTTCGTAGCTTAATATATGAATTTTGACAATTTCTACAGCTATTGGTAGCGCTGGTGAGTGCTTATCGATATGAGGGTGCAAAGGTGAATGATACGATAGCCAAATCAGAGGCAAAAATCCTTGGAGAGGCCATTAAGAATGTGGATAGGAACCCCATTGAGGACGATGAAGTTGTAACGATACTTTCAACAAGAAGCAAAGCTCATCTTAAGATTGTTTTCGACCATTACAAGGAACTATATGGTAACGACATCCATGAGGTATATTAAGATAATCCTGCTTACCATTTTAATTCAAATACACATTCATTCTCCTTTGAGTTTAAAAATGATATGATTTTATGGGGATTTAACAGGATCTACATGATGAATCGATCTTGAAAGAAGCAGTTCTTTGTCTTACTTCTCCCCAGATGTACTTCGCCAAGGTATAAAATCGTATGGATATCTCTTTCTTTTTTATTTATGTTCTTAGTTGCATACAATTTCATTTTTACATGTTGAAATGTAGGTACTGGACATGGCCTTAGCAATTGGCGCCAATGAGAACACAAAAAATGGTCTAACTCGTGTCATAGTAACTCGAGCTGATACCGACATGAAAGAGATCAAGGAACAGTATGTTAACTTGTACGGAGTTCAGTTTTTGAGTAAAATTGAAGAGCTAACCAGTGGAAACTTCAAGGATCTCTTGCTTGCGTTGATCCAAAGGTCCGAATAATGAATATGAAAAGAGTACAACAAAATATCGAATTCTTTTACCAAATGTAGTTTGATGTATTTCATGCTTTCTGGTGTCTTTTATTGTTCAAAAATTCAATCGCCTAGACTGATGGCCTTGAATGAGTCTGTTCTCTTTTCTTGGTATTGTTTCTGATTATCCGGTTTGTTATGGCGTTTGATGAGTATTTATGAATCACAAGTCTAAATGGCGTTTGATGAGTATTTATGAATCACTAAGTCTAAATAATGAAATCACCTGGATTTTATCGAATTATGTTTTCCTCCATAACGAGCATGGATTTTCTTATTATTTTTTTTAGTAAAATTTAGACTCCATACAAGAGGAAAGCAAGAGTTAGAAGGAAGTGGCGTGTTCTTTTTTTAGGAAAGAAGAAATATATTAATAAGCAAGCTTACAAATTGTTTTTATCCTGATTGATTCAATCAGGCACATTATTTAACCAACAAAAACAGATTGTTTGGGCTCTTTGCTATAGAGTCTGCAATGTGATTTACTTCCCTATGAGCATAAGTGCAAACCCATTTAACTGATGTAGCCTTCCCATTCACAGTTGCTATAATATTCTGACAATCTCCTTCCAAGTGAATCTTTCGCCACCCATTTCTGCATGCCCATTGTACTGCTTCTAGGAGAGATTGCGCTTCAGCTTGCTCTGGATCAATGGCTAGAGATGCACCTCCTCGCAGTCCATAGTTGTTTGCTGCAGAATCTCTACAGATCAGTCCCCATCCTGATAGTACAGTTTTAGCAATAAAGGAAGCATCAAAGTTTATTTTGTATATATCATTAGCATGAGCCTTCCAGATCTTATCAGTTATTCTCAGTGTATTATTGCTACTGTTTTGTATATTTTTAGCACTAATCCAGTCCTCTATCTGCAAGACAATATTGTTTGCAATAGTGTTACTATTAAAAGGCTTGTTATCAAAAACTGTATCACATCTAACCTTCTAGGTTAGCTACAATATAAAACTAACACTCTCATACATACTAAAATCCTTGGGTACAGAAATGTTTGCTTTTAAAAAGAAACTACACATCCACTTATGTAAATCTAGACCCTGAAGGATAATAGTTAATCTAGAGTTAACTGCATCCCATATATGTCTGACATGATGGCAATCAAAGAACAAATATTGAATAGTTTCAAGGTTACCATTATAGATAGCACGACTACTATCTTTATGTCTAGTGAACCTAGCAAGTGTATGTTTAGTAGAAATCCAACCATGTAGGAATTTCCATATGAAGTATTGTATCCTGGGAGATAGTTTATATCTCCAAAAGGTTTTCCAGCAAATGTCTAAGTTGTTCTTAGTTGGCTTAACATCTAAGTTTTCATTCAATATGGAATTGTAAGCAGATTTTATAGTAAACACTTCATTGTTGGAAGGCTCCCATCTTAGCTTATCCTTACCTGCAATAGGAATTCTTATGTCAGTAATCCTTTTAACAGTATCTTCATCAAACAAAGCATTCAAAATATCAGTTTTCCAAGACTTAGAGTCTTGGTCAATGAGCTGGTTCACAGTTTTCATATTAGCAGAACTAAAGTGAGTATTTGGAGGTTTATGCATATTTGGAATCCAAGTATCTTTCCAAATTTTCACAGAAGTACCATCACCTATTTCCCAAGTGTAGTATCTTTTTATTATATTCAAACCTGTTCAAATGCCTTGCCAAATCCAAGACCCATGTTTGTTCACAATATCAGTTAAAGGATTAACATCATGAAAATATTTTTCCTTCATAATAACAGCCCATGGCTCATCAGGATTGGTAATCATTCTCCAAGCAAGCTTTGTCAGCAAAGCCAAATTCAACAAATCTATTTTTCTTATATTAAGGCCACCTAATTCTTTAGGTAAAGAAATATCATTCTTACCTTTAGGGTAGTAACCCTTGACATTTTTTTTTCCCACCAGAATTTCATTTATATGCTATCCATCTTTTCTGTCAGTTCCTTAGGCATAGGGAAAACAACAAGATGGTGACTGGCTAGACTACCTAGAACAGATTGGGTCATCACAGTCTTTCCTGGTGCTGCTAAGAAAATAGACTGCTAAATATCAAGCCTACCTTTATAACTGTCTAGAAGATGGACAAAAGAATCATATTTTCTTTTTTGAAGTAATAGGGGAACTCATAAATACTTCTCATTCGGAGACATTCTTTTTATTCTAAGGATGTTTGCTATATCATTTTTCACAGCAGTTGGAACCTTAGAACTAAAAGCTATAGCAGATTTATCAAAATTCACAGCTTGGCCAGAAAATTTGTTAAATTGGTCTATCAGAGTGGACATGTTTCTAACATCTTTCTTCCTAGCTTTTATGAAGATGAGACAGTCATCAGCAAAAAAAACAGGTGAGATATGGAAGGGCAATTCTTATTAGCTTTATAACCATGAATGAGATTGTTTTGTTCAGCAATTATTAAGCTCCCAGAAAGACATTCCATGCATAAGATAAACAGATAAGGTGACAGCGGGTCACCTTGTCTTAAGCCTCTTTGAGGCATATAAACATTACCTGGAGATCCATTGAGCAATATGGATGTAGAAACAGTTGTGATACATTGTTCTATCATGCTGCACCAATCAGTTGAGAAACCCAATTTTTTGAGACAGTCAATAAGAAAGAACCACTCCACTATGTCAAATGATTTTGACATATCCAATTTTATTGCAACACAGCCATCTTTAGCTTTATTTCTTTTCATAGAATGAATTAATTCATGTGCAATGATGATATTATCATGGATAGATCTACTAGACATGAATGCAGTTTGAGTAGGAGAAATAATTTTGGGAAGCACACATTTTAGCCTAGAAGCCAGTAATTTAGAGATTATTTTGTATGACACATTACATAGGCTAATTGGCCTGAAGTCTACTGTATTCTTAGGACAAGAACTCTTAGGAATGAGAGAAGTGAAATTATGATTTAACTGTTTGAGAAGATGATGTGATTGAAAAAAGGATTGAACCATTTTCACTACATAATTTCCTACAGTTTCCCACATCAACTGATAGAAGCCAGGAGGAAAGCCATCTGGACCAGGAGCAGTCCATGGCTTCATATCAAAAACATTTTTTTAATCTCATCAGCATTAGGAAAAACAACTAACATAACATTGTCAGAATCATCAATTTTAGCCTGCATATTACGAAGATTATCTCTAGAATTAGGAGGGTTGGAGGTCTTACTCACATTGCTAAAGTGTCGTAGTAGTTCAGTTTCTATGTCTTCTCTATCATCCAACCAAAGACCAGAATTTGATTGCATAGAATCAAGTTGGTTTTTTTGTCTCCTAAAATTTGCTTTTTGGTGAAAATAAGCTGTATTCCTATCATCTAACAAGAGAGCATCATCCTTACCTTTTTGCCTCCAAAAGTCAGCTCCAATGTCATACCAATACTTAAGCTTTTGTGTCAGGTCCTCAACTCTGCTATCATTGTGAGAGGTGCCAGTACTAGTAATAAGAGATAACTGAGACTCAATGTTAGAAATCTGGGTTTGAATATTACCAAAATGATGATAGTTCCAATGCCTGAGATATTCTTAGTGTTTTTGAGACAACTAGCAAATTGAAAAGCAAAAGAACCATTAGTATGACTTTTCCATTCAGTTTTTATAAGCTCAGAGAAGCTAGAGTCTCTAAACCAAGACTTATTCACTCTAAAAGTATTTTTTAGTGTTGCCCTCCTTCTTACAAGTTAACAACATGATTGGGTAGTGATCACTGCCAACAACAGTCAAGTGATAAAGAGAAACATTAGGTATATATGAGCCCAATCAAGGGAGACAGGAGTTTTATCTAATATCTCCAGAATCAACTCAGTTCCACTTCTTCTATTTGTCCATATGAAAGGATTTCCAATATAATCCATACTAAACAAATTATTGTTAAGGATAAGTTGTTTGTTAGACTCTATAGCATTATAGTCTGGGACATTACCTCCTTATTTTTCATTTATGTCAAGAATAAAATTAAGATCTCCTATAACTATCCCGGGATTGTTATGAACAACCCTAATATTACTAAGAAGATTCCATTACTCAGCTTTATCCTGGTGTTTGAGGGTGAAAACGGTTTCTGATGATTTCGGTAATTTCGGGTGTATGGGTGAGAAACGAGTCTAAACCCTAAACAATGTACCGCAAGGGAAAACTTTAGATTCAAGAGATCAATCTGTACAAATCCGGACTAAACCAAGAAATGGCCGTTCCAGACTTGCTTCGATCACAAAGAGGAGGATAAGGGTTGGTTTTGGGGAGGGGAGGGAAGCGAAGAGAGTGTTGAGACCAGAATAGTTGATCCTCGAAGAGTAGTTGTTTTGTGACTTGCATCAGAAAGTGGGAAGCTAACAGATGGGAAATCTAGCAAACGTTTTCTGAGTGTTGTATGCTCCTGACATAACTTGTTGTTCGATGGAAATAGGTAAGACCTATTTATACAAGTAGAAGTGAAACATACTCTGGTCTCGTAAGAAATGGAAAACGGATGAGTAAATGGGAGGAGGTGGTAACCGGTAACACCTGGAATTGATGTTCCATAAAAAAAAGCGTTTTACTATTACTCCCTGTATTTACTAACCGCCCCATCCTTATGATACTGTCTTGTAACGAGCATGGTGTACGCCGCACGCTGTAAACCGCCAAACCAATACCCAATGAGCATCCCCCAGTTTGTGACATGTGTTGATGTCTCGAGTGTTTTCGTGGAAAACATGTAACATGTTGCTGTTGTTTGGAAACTTGAGCTTGGGAGACTTGTCGGCTCGGTGATGACCTTCGACGGTCGAGATTTTGCATCTTGAGAGGAAGGGTAGCCGTTATTTATTGCAACCCTTCGTTTGGTATCCAGTGGCATGAAAGCATGACCGGCATGGCTTTAATATGGCCTAGTTTAGGCGTGGCCAAAAGCTAGGGTTTTGGCATTGTTTGGGCGCGACCAAAACTAGGGCTTGGCGTCGAGCCAAAAGGTTGACCTGCGTTAGCTGGTAACCTTGGATGACTAAGATCTGCGTCTTAGATGGAAATGTGGTCGTCGATTGTTGCAAGCCTTCGTTTTGGAAGCCGTGAAGGGAAGGCCGACATGGTATGGTTTAGGCGCAGCAAGGTGGTTGGCACGACATACCTTGGCGCAGTTTAGGCGTGGCCAAAACTAGGGTTTTGGCGTGGGGCCAAAGGTTACCATGCATTGGTTGGTGACCTTGGACGGCTAAGATTTGCATCTAAGATGGAAGGGTGGTCGTTGATTGTCGCATGCCTTCGTTTTGGCAGCCGTGAAGGGAAGACCGGCATGGTATGGTTTAGGCGTGGCAAGGTGGATGGCACGACATGCCATTGGCACATGTGGCATGGTCGGCATGCCTTGGCGCGGTTTAGGCGTGGCCAAAACTAGGGTTTTGGCGTTGGGCCAAAGGTTACCATGCGTTGGTTGGTGACCTTGGACGGTTAAGATTTGCAGCTAAGATGGAAGGGTGGTCATTGATTGTCGCACGCCTTCGTTTTGGCAGCCGTGAGGGGAAGGCCCGCATGGTATGGTTTCGGCACGGCACGGTGGCTGGCACGACATGCCATTGGCACATGTGGCATGGTCGGCATGCCTTGGCGCGGTTTAGGCGTGGCCAAAACTAGGGTATTGGTGTTGGGCCAAAGGTTACCATGCGCTGGTTGGTGACCTTGGACGACTAAGATTTGCATCTAAGATAGAAGGGTGGTAGTTGATTGTCGCACGCCTTCGTTTTGGCAGCCGTGAGGGAAAGGCCGCATGGTATGGTTTAGGCGCGGCAAGGTGGCTGGCACGGCATGCCATTGGCACATGTGGCATGGTCGGCATGCCTTGGCGCGGTTTAGGCGTGGCCAAAACTAGGGTTTTGGCGTTGGGCCAAAGGTTACCATGCGTTGGTTGGTGACCTTGGACGGTTAAGATTTGAATCTAAGATGGAAGGGTGGTCGTTGATTGTCGCACGCCTTCGTTTTGGCAGCCTTGAGGGGAAGGCCGCATGGTATGGTTTAGGCGCGGCAAGGTGGATGGCACGGCATGCCATTGGCACATGTGGCATGGTCGTCATGCCTTGGCGCGATTTATGCGTGGCCAAAACTAGGGTTTTGGCGTTGGGCCAAAGGTTACCATGCGTTGGTTGGTAACCTTGTACGGTTAAGATTTGCATCTAAGATGGAAGGGTGGCCGTTGATTGTCGCATGCCTTCGTTTTGGAAGCCGTGAGGGTAAGGCCGGCATGGTATGGTTTAGGCGCGGAAAGGTGGCTGGCACGGCATGCCATTGGCACATGTGGCATGGTCGGCATGCCTTGGCGCGGTTTAGGCGTGGCCAAAACTAGGGTTTTGGCATTGGGCCAAAGGTTACCATGCGTTGGTTGGTAACCTTGGACGGTTAAGATTTGCATCTCAGATGGAAGGGTGGTCGTTGATTGTTGCAACCCTTCGTTTTGGCAGCCCGAGGCATGTAGCGGAGCCGGCATGGCTTTGGCATGGAATCGTGGCTGGCATGGTTTGCCATTGGCACGGTGGCGCGGCTGGCATTGTTGGCATGCCTTAGCGCGGAGGTGTGGCTGGCACGGCATGCCATTGGCATATGTGGTGCGGCTGGCATGGTTGGCATTGATGTGATTTATAGATAGTGGTAAAAAGAGTGTCGTTTCTCAGACTTGTGAAGGTTTTTTTTAGACTTAAATTCAAAACTAAAATAGAAAACACAATAAAAATTATAGGAAACTCAAACAAAGATGGTATCAATATTAAAAGAACCCTGAGTCTAAGATTCCACTATTTTCCAAATTCAAAGTGATTTAATCCAATATTTATATTCATGCAATTTTTTTCGTTCAATTTGATTCTAAACTATTCCAACAAGTAGATTCTCAAAATAACAAGTGTAAATCCGAAGCATAGAACATCAAAAACCTAGGTCCAAGTATGCTCTATCAAAAGAAATAACAATTGCTTAACAAGAATCATTCAAACAATTTTCACTCAAGGCAAAACAATCATAAAAATAATTGCGATAAATAAATAAATAAATAAGAATATACCACTTTTTGTTGGAAAAATAGCTTCCTCTATCGCCTCAACAATGGGGTTTAGCTCCTCATATTAATCATGATCTCAAAATATTTGTTTATGGCTCAAAAGATGATTAAAAAGATGAAAAGTGATAATACAAACGATTCACAACAGTTTGTTGGTGTTGCAGAATCACTGTTACAGGGAGAAATAGTAGCTAAAGACCTAATGCAACTGCTGTGATGAACGACACATGGGTTCTGCTGTGAAACAACGATAGTTTTCTGCGACATTTTCTTGTGCGTCAATGTTCTTCGTGTTCTTCCTCTTCAGCAGCAGCAGAAACAGAGTTTGATAAAACTCTGATTTCTTCTTCTCTGGATCTCCTCAGGTCCCCAAACTCTCGATACCCCTTCTATATGACCCAAACAATCTATTTATATAAAAAATACCGATTAAGTCTCTCCCAAATCTTCCAAAATCTCTTCCCCTCTCTTCACGGCAAAGTTGCGGCAATTTCTTGTTTTAGAATTTCTACGCGTTTCTGAGCTTTCCTTTTTATTCTAAACTCTTCCTTAGATAGATATAAATCTTTGGGAAGGTTTATAGCACTTTAATCTCTCTAAAATTCCCTAAAACAGGTCACACACGTGACTTTCCATATATTTCTGTTGTGATAAAAATCCGTCGATTGAGCCCAGTCTAATCGATTTCAACACCCATATCAGATTCCTAGACCCATAAGGAGTGTATCCTATGAAAATCAGAGGTTTAATCGCCCTCAAACTGCTCCAAATCAAGAACCCTAATCTGTTCTTCACTGCCAAAAATTTTCCCGCCAAAACTGATAATTCAAATGTAGAAGATGGTAGCCCCCTATCCAGAGTAGGGGTGCGATTAGCAGCTGTTTGGAAATGGTATGCCCCTTAGTAATTAGGTTACCCCTTATCCAAAGTGAGGGTCCGAATAACAAATGTCCTCCCATGAACGCAAAAAACATTTTTCGAGCCAATTTCGCCGCAAAATTTTATTTTTCCAAAAACACCTACAAAGACATAAAAAGCCAAAATAAATACAATATCGAGCACTAACAATATATACAATTGAGATTATATCAGACACAAAAATGTGTCTATCAAATACCCCCAAACCTATTATTTGCTAGTCCTCGAGCAAAAATAAAATAGAAATAAAATCCTAACTCACTGTCGCAGGCATCGTCGATTGCATTTAGCGTATGCAATAAGCCTTTAAACCCATAGGTGTCCCTAGTGGCGGAGTGTTGTCTCCGGAGGGCTTACCAGAGGTATACCCACAAAACCTTTATACTCCAGACCCTAGCTATCTACACAGAACCTTGGAAGGCACTAAAGAATCTCCTTGGTTGGCATACTTATTATTGACTACAGGAGGAAGTACCCTGATGTGAAATTCCAATTGTTGTACACGAGTTCACACTCAAGCATACTAAAATTCATATGAAGTGATAGAGCTATACTCAGATAGTCGCACTATGGACATCAATTACCGGAGTCAAAACTAATCACATGGATAGATTAAGAAGATGGATTTAGAAAAACATAGACGGTTTTGATGTTTACTAGGTGAACGGTGTTTCTCATATCTGTCTGAAGGCCTCCGCTAAAATGAACCTATCCTAATGGACTGAGATACTAGTCTGACTAATATCAACACACTGGCATATACAAGGGAACCAGTGATTGATAATCCTAACTCTAGGTCAACACAACTGGCATGTACAAGGGTTCCAGTGGTCGACTTTATTGAATTTATTCCAGTTGGTCTGATGGTCTGGTCTCAGTTTCTCTTATTTTTTTTTATTTTTTTTATTTTTTTTGTATCTCAATCACTCTAATTCACCCTAACATTGGTAACAACTTGAATCGTGAGCCCCACCTAATCACTTAGAGAAACATAGTTTAAAAACAAAACAAAAAAAAAAAAACAGAAGTGAAAAGGACTCAACGAGATATGGTGAAACTATCATGTTATTTCTAACACCTGAGCTCTGTGCTTTTATGAATAGACTCTTTAGATGTTGCCATCTAGTCAGATTGGTTCCTCAACTCCTACAACCAAAATGCTTCCATCCACTTAGATTGGTTAGTGCCATCCTTAATAGGGATAAATTTCTAGGCTCTGGAGTTTATTTATTGCAACGAAAAGGTAACAAAAAGTTCTACCCCACCCCCAAACTTAAATCTAACATTGTCCTCAATGTTTCTAATCAAAGAAAAGTACCAAAAATATAAGTAACATGAGGAAATAGTAAAGAGAGAAGTCGGAAAGATAGTACCTGGGTGAAGTGTAACCAAAAACCTACAAAAATATTATACAAAATACAAAATCGCCTCGATGGTCAATCAAGGTAAACAGGGTCCTCCAGAGGGACCTCCTCAACATCACCTGTAGGAAAAGGCTCTAAAAAGGGATTCAATCGCTGACCGTTAACCTTTTAAGAACTACTACCATATGGTGTCTCAATCTCAACAGCGCCATGAGGAAAAACAGTACGGACCACAAAAGGACCGGTCCACCGAGAGCGCAACTTCCCGGGGAATAGATGCAAACAAGTGTCATACATAAGAACTTTTTGACCTGGAGAAAATGACTTTCGTAAAATATTCCTATCATGCACAAGTTTCATTTTGTTCTTATACTCCTTAGCACTATCGTATGCATCTCTACGAATCTCGTCCAACTCATTGAGCTGGAGCTTTCTTTGAGCTCCTGCCTTGTCAAGTGAAAAGTTTAAGTTCTTAATAGACCAATAGGCTCGATGCTCTAACTCAACAGGAATGTGACATGCCTTTCCAAACACTAAATGATAAGGTGACATTCCAATGGGTGTCTTAAACGCAGTACGGTAAGACCATAAGGCATCAGTAAGCCTCGACGACCAGTCTTTCCTGTTTGGATTAACTGTTTTCTCTATAATACGTTTAATTTCCCTATTGGAAACCTCTACCTGACCACTAGTATGAGGGTGATATGGGGTTGCTACTTTATGGGTAATACCGTATTGTTTCATTAAAAGAGCAAACGGTCTGTTACATAAGTGTGAACCTCCATCACTAATTATAGCTCGCGGCGTACCAAAACGTGTAAGTATATTCTCTTTCAAAAACTGGACTACAAACCTGTGGTCATTCGTTTTATACGGAACCGCCTCAACCCACTTAGGCACATAGTCTACAGCGACAAGTATATAAAGATAACCAAATGAAATAGGAAATGGACCCATAAAATCAATTCCCCACACATAAAAGACCTCAATCACTAAAATAGGGTTCAAAGGCATCATATTTCTACGAGAAATGGTTCCTAACTTCTGGCAACGCTCACAAGAAACACAATGTCTATGGGAATCTTTAAACAACGAAGGCCAGTAAAATCCACACTGCAAAATCTCAGCAGCAGTCTTCTTAGCACTAAAATAACCCACACATGCATGTTCATGACAAAAGGAGATAATACTAGATTGGTCACTCTCAGATACACATCTCTTAATAATCTGGTCCGGACAATACTTAAACAGATAAGTATCGTCCCAAAAGAAATGCTTAACCTCGGCTAAAAACCTAGATAGATCTTGTTTACCCCAATGTTGAGGGGTTCGACCAGTAACAAGATAATTCACTATATTTACATACCAAGGTGATTGGGAAACAGAGAATAATTGTTCATCAGGAAAGCTATCCCTTATAGGAAGGGAATTATTAGGGGAACTAACAACTAGCCTAGACAGGTGGTCTGCTACTACATTCTCTGCACCCCTTTTGTCTCTAATGTCTGGACAAAATTCTTGTAACAAAAGGATCCATCTAATAAATCTAGGTTTGGTATCCTTCTTAGACAAAAGGTATTTCAAAGCAGCATGATCAGTATAGATTACGATCTTTGAACCTAATAAATAGGATCTAAACGTATCCAAGGCAAACACGATGGTTAGCATTTCCTTCTCGGTAGTTGTATAGTTCATTTGGGAATCATTCAGAGTTTTGCTAGCATAGTAAATCACATGGAGTAATTTGTTTTCTCGCTGACCTAGCACAACGCCTATAGCATAATTTGAAGCATCACACATAATTTCAAAGGGTAGGTTCCAGTTAGGTGCCTGGACTATCGTGGCAGTAGTGAGTAAAGTTTTAAGCTTCTCAAAAGCCTCTAAACAAGCATCATCAAATACAAACTTAACATCTTTAGCAAGCAAATTGCAAAGAGGTCTAGAAATCAAGCTAAAATCCTTAATGAATCGACGGTAAAAACCTGCATTCCCTAGGAATGACCTAATATCTTTTACGGTTTTTGGAACCTGTAAAGTCTTAATAAGGTCAACTTTGGCTTTGTCTACCTCTATACCCTTTGAAGAGACGATGTGCCCTAACACAATTCCTGATTTAACCATGAAATGGCATTTTCCCCAATTAAGCACTAAATTTGTTTCCTTACACCTAGTCAACACTAATGTCAAATGATGCAAGCACTCATCGAAAGATGAACCAAACACTGAAAAATCATCCATAAAGACCTCTAAGAACCGTTCTACCATATCAAAAAATATGATCATCATACAACGCTGAAAAGTTTCAGGGGAATTACGTAGCTCGAAAGGCATGAGTCTATACGCAAAGGTACCAAAGGGACATGTAAAAGTGGTTTTATATTGGTCTTCTGGGGCAATAACGATCTGATTATAACCGGAGTAGCCATCTAAGAAGCAATAGTGACTATGTCCAGCTAATCGCTCTAGCATTTGGTCGATAAAAGGAAGGGGAAAGTGATCCTTCCTTGTGACCTTGTTCAATTTCCTATAGTTAATACACACACGCCATCCCGTGGTCACTCGGGTTGGGATTAATTCATTATTATCATTCTGGACTACAGTGATACCTGATTTCTTGGGGACAACCTGAACAAGGCGACCCACTTACTGCCTGAAATTGGGTAAATAATACCCGTATCTAACAACTTAAGCACCTCTTTTTGAACTACCTCTTTCATGTTAGGGTTCAGTCGACGTTGCATCTCCCTAGAAGGTTTGGAGTCTTCCTCTAAATGAATCTGATGCATACACACAGTAGGACTTATACCCTTAATGTCTGCTATAGTCCACCCTAAAGCTTCCTTATTATCTTGAAGTATATTTACTAGCCTACTTTCCTGATCACTATCCAAATCGGAAGCTACAATCACAGGTAAAGTCTCGGATGGGCCTAAAAACACGTACTTTAGAGTATCGGGTAGTGGTTTGAGGTCCAACTTTGGGGGCTCTTCTAAAGAAGGAATTAGGGTAGTCTCAGAAACTGGTAACGGTTCGAACCTAGCTTTCTATTTATCAGTGTCTAACACAGGGGTAGAATCTAATAGAGCATTTACCAGTTCAATAGTGCTATCGTCGTCAAAATCTAAACCAAAATGGGATAAACAACTTTCTAATGGGGATTCAAACAAAATGTTTGGTGATGACTCCTGAACTAAGGCTTCTATCATGTTCACCTCTTCAACACATGTGTCATCTAGCCATGAGGTTTCTTACTGACATTAAAAATGTTCATCTCCATAGTCATACTACTAAAAGATAGACTCATCACACCATTTCGACAGTGAATGATCGCATTAGACGTAGCTAAAAATGGGCGACCTAAAATCACAGGTATCTGGTTCTCTGTGTCAGGGACAGGTTGGGTATCTAGGACCACGAAATCCACTTGATAAATAAACTTGTCGACCTCAATAAGAACATCCTCTATAACACCTCGAGGGATTTTAACAGACCTATCATCTAACTGCAATGTCATCTGAGTAGGTTTCATTTCACCAAGTCCTAGCTGTAAGTATACATGGAATGGCAGTAAGTTCACACTGGCTCCTAAGTCAAGTAAAGATTTTTCTACCCGGAAGTTACCTATTGTTCAAGCAATGGTAGGAGAACCTGGGTCTTTGTACTTTGGAGTTGTGGTGTTCTGAATGATTGAACTTACGTGACTAGCTAAAAAGGCTTTCTTATGGACGCTAAGTTTTCACTTTCGCGTACACATATCCTTAAGGAACTTGGCATAAGAAGGAATTTGCCTAATTGCATCTAATAAGGGAAGGTTTATGGTAACTTTCTTAAAAACCTCCAGTATATCATTAAAGTTCGATTCCTTCTTTGTTGGTACTAATAGATGAGGAAATGGGGCTCTAGGCATAAAATCAGACCTTTCAGGAACCGAATTCACATCATCAGAAACTTTATCAGTCTCTTCAGCTACTGGTCCTGAGAGGTGAGATCCTGAGGGGTGAACTACAGTATGTTCATTATTGGGCATGGTTACCTTATTGTCTACAACTCTACCACTTCTAAGGGTTCTAACAACATTCAATTGATTCGATGGTTTTGCACCTAATTCATGAACTCCTCTAGGGTTGGGTTGTGTTTGACTAGGAAACTTACCTTTTTCTCTCAAAGAATCACTTATCAGACCAACCTGGGTTTTTAACTCGGAAATAGCCTGACTATTTTCTTGTCCTATCCTGTTACTAGCTTGTAGATTCTGTTCTACGGATAACTGAAATTTTGCAGTTTGCTGAGTTAACAAGGCGAGATATTCCTCTAAACTTAGGATTTTCTTATCTGACTGATTCTGAAACTGAGCTAATCCTGAAGGATTCTTAGTATAGCCAAAACCTGGGGGAACATTAGAATTACTAAACTGACCTTGACTTTGGCCCTTAGACCACGAAAGGTTCGGATGGTTTCTCCAACCAGGATTATAGGTTTCTGAATATGGGTAAATCTTTTGACGATTATCAAATCTAGTGTTATTATAAAGAGCATTGGCTTGCTCTTCAATATTCTGGCCTTCCCAAAAAGGCTCCACTCTACCACTAGTCTGGCCCACTTCTAAGGCTTCTAACCTTTTTGCTATAGCAGCAATTTTGACATCTGATTCATAGCCTCCTTCTACCCGATTAACGTTTTCTCTACTTAAAAGAATTGTTTTCTGGGGTGCCATACTATTTTCCCATTGCTGGGTTTTTTCGGCGATTTCATTAAAAAAATTCCATCGCCGTATCAACAGTTTGGTTTTCAAATCCACCAGTGCATAGAGACTCAACCATGGTCGTTGTGGAGTAATCTAAACCCTCATAAAGGATCTGAACTAGCCTAACCTTTTCTAAACCATGATGAGGACACTGGGATAATAAATCATTGAACCTTTCCAAATACCTATATAAAGATTCTCCCTCTTGTTGTGAAAATGTGCATATTTGCGTCCTAATAGACGATGTTTTGTGCATAGGGAAAAACTTATTGAAAAAGGCAGATGTAAGTTGTTCATATGTCTCAATTGACTCGGAGTCCAAAATATACATCCACGACTTGGCCTTATCTTTCAGGGAAAATGGGAATAACCTAAGTTTCAAAGCATCATCATTTAAGCCTATAATTCTTAGAGTACTACAAATTTCCTCAAAATCCCTAACATGGTAATAAAGGTTTTCATTTTATTTCCCTAAAAAGATTGGGAGCATCTGTAAGGTCCCAGGTTTCAGTTCATAGGGTGCCTCCGTTTCAGCTAACTTAATACACGAAGGACGAGTAGTCCTAGTTGGATTCAACAAAGCTTTCAAAGTTGCCATTTCTGGCGCTATCGGAGCAACAAGGATTCTCTCCTCAGTCAAAGGACGTTCAAAAACAGACTCTTCAAAAGTCGGACTTTCTAGATTAAGGTAATCGAGATGCTTTGAACTACTAGTTTTCTCTTTAACAGATCTACCTAGTGCGTCTCTTTTACGTTCAGGCATACAATAGAATTTTCTAAATTGGAAGGGTAAGCAAACACAGATCAAGGCCGACTCAACCAAATCAAACCTATTGATTTCTAGCAAACAAAAAGCATGATGGCTCCACTTAGATTGTTTCTATACCAGCTTCTAATCCTTCGAACGGGAATTCGTTACAATTTAAGCAAACCCCTATGGAATCAATCCGAGTTAACGTAAGTTGAATAGAGGCGAGGGAAGCTCGGTGGAGCTTTGATACCCAAGGCCTCACCAGTATCACAAGGCGGCGCAGTCACGCATTCAACTTACAGAAACCGTCAAGAACTTCGAAGTATGCTTAAAAGAGTAACCAATATATTTTCGAATGACTTTCCTGTTAAGCTCGTTACCCTATCAGTCTCGTTCTAGTAAAAATTTTAGGCTTAGGTTCGCGTAGATTACGTGTTCCTAAAGCGGGCAAGAAGAGAACATGATGAAATCCGAACCCTTATCTTGTATGGCCAGGCCTTTCCCTTTACTAGAAAAATAAATGTCCGTATTCGGTCCTCAACATATATGCACACGAAGGAGTCCAGTAACTCACTGACAGGGGATTCACGAGTGTTTAGAATCTTACCTCCCGTTCTAGACGGGGGATGAATCGGTTGTAGTCGACTCGGGCCACTGACTCCGATGTCTAGTGTACGAACCCAAGGTGCAGAGACAATATCGTAATTGTCCTCCTTCTCTGCAAACAGTTTATATTTAAAGTACCCTTCCGTAGGGTAATAAAAAAAAATAATGTCCCAAAGTCC